>NC_029787.2:50235241-50272981 GCF_000816755.2 Arachis ipaensis | reverse complement strand
CTGGCGTTATATCAGAATTTTGGACAACTGCCGGTGTCTTTACTATGTCTTTTTCAACAGGAATCGTATTTACCTCTTTTCTCTTTCGAGGATTTTTGTCTTTGGAACCGACAGGCCTGCCACGCTTCTGGCGTGTATTTGCTTCAGTGGCTATTTGTCCTATTGGGACATCAATTCGAATTGGGGCATTTTCCGCCCTACCACGCTTCTGGCGTGAATTTGCTTCAGTGGCTACTTGTCCCACTGGGACATCAATTCGAATTGGGGCATTTTCCGCTGGTATATAAGATTTGGTTATCCTCTTTGTATCAGAAAATGCATCAGGCAATTCATTTGCTATTCTTTGCAAATGTATAATCTTTTGAACTTCCAGTTCACATTGCCCTGATCGAGGATCTAAATGCATCAACGATGATGCATTCCGGTTAAGTTCCTTTTCAGGAAACTTATTCTCTCCCCCTAATGTTGAAAATTTTGATTCATTAAAATGACAATCCGCAAACTGGGCTTTAAACACATCACCAGTTTGTATCTCAAGATACCTCACTATAGAGGGAGAATCATATCCAACATATATCCCCAATTTTCTTTGGGGTCCCATTTTGGTGCGATTAGGTGGTGCAATGGGAACATATATCGCACACCCAAATATTCTTAAATGGGAAACATTTGGCTGCTGGCCAAAAGCTAATTGCATAGGGGAGAACTGATGGTAACTCGTTGGCCTCAAACGAATAAGTGCTGTGGCATGTAAAACTGCATGCCCCCAAATCGAGGTTGGGAGATTTGTTCTCATAAGTAAGGGTCTAGCAATTAATTGGAGGCGTTTAATAACTGATTCTGCTAACCCATTTTGTGTGTGAACATAAGCTACTGGATGTTCAACACTTATTCCATTAGCCATACAATAAGCATCAAAAGCTTGGGAAGTAAATTCACCAGCATTATCAAGACGAATTGCTTTAATTAGATTTTCTGGAAATTGTGCTTTTAATCGAATAATTTGAGCCAGTAATCTCGCAAACGCCAGGTTGCGAGAAGATAATAAGCACACATGTGACCATCTCGAAGATGCGTCTATCAGGACCATAAAATATCTAAAAGATCCACATGGTGGATGAATAGGTCCACATATATCACCTTGAATCCTTTCTAGGAATTCAGGAGACTCAAATCCAATCTTTACTAGTGATGGCCTTAAAATTAACTTCCCTTGAGAACATGCAGCACAACAAAATTCACTAGTTTTAAGAATCTTCTGGTTCTTTAGTGAATGTCCATGAGAGTTTTCAATAATTCTTCTCATCATGGTTGTTCCCGGATGACCCAAACGATCGTGCCAAGTTATGAATTCATTTGGGCTAGTAAACTTCTGGTTTACAGTGGCATGTGATTCAATTGCACTAATCTTAGTATAATACAACCCAGATGAAAGAGAGGGTAATTTCTCTAATATAACTTTCTTATTTGAATCATGAGTTGTGATATATAAATACTCATGATCTCCCTCATTCATAGTCTCAATATGATATCCATTTCGGCGAATATCTTTAAAGCTCAACAAGTTTCTTCGAGACTTGGTAGATAACAGTGCATTATTTATTATAAATTTTGTTCCTCCAGGAAACAAAATTATAGCTCTTCCGGAGCCTTCTATCACATTGCCTGAGCCAATAATAGTGTTAACATATTCCTCTTGTCATATACTGAAATTTTATTTTAAAATTTGACACATTTAATCATTTCAAAATTTATTAATATTTCATTATTTATGTACATCACATTTGAAACTTAAATACATAGAAAATAAAACTTAACAATAAGTTTTTTTACATTATTTATTTACATATATACTTCACAATCCCACATATTAAACTATTCCATCATTGATCAAATGACCAATATTTCCTTCAGGGTCCTCAAAGAAATCAGATATATCATAATGAGTGGTGGAGTTCTCAGCATCATTTGAAACAAAATTTGTTTCCTTTCCTTTGTCGTTCTTTTTCAAAGATGCCTGGTAAAGATCGACTAGGTGCCTTGGGGTACGACAGGTACGTGACCAATGGCCCTTTCCACCACAGCGGAAACACTTTTTCTCGGTTGATTTATTCTGCCCGATATTCCTTTCTTTGTCCCACTTCTGGTGAGATCCTCTCTTTTGAACATAATTCTTTTTCCTTCCATAACTTTTCTTGTTATTAAAAGCTTGCCATTTACCTCTTCTGGGGTAATGATTTGCCGCATTTACTTCAGGAAATAAGGCGGCGCCAGCTGAGCGCGCTTCATGATTTTTTAATAACAACTCATTGTTGCGTTCGGCAACAAGAAGGCAAGAAATTAACTCAGAATATTTTTTAAACCCTTTCTCTCGATACTGCTGCTGCAGGAGCACATTCGAGGCATGGAAGGTTGAGAAACTTTTCTCCAACATATCATGATCAGTTATTTTTTCCCCACACAATTTCATTCGTGAGGTGATTCGAAACATTGCAGAATTATATTCCAATTAATTATATCAATTAATTAATTTAGTTAATTATATTAATTATTTGATTTGATTTAATTGGAGTAAATATCAAATTATTTTAATAAATAATAAATATGATAACAAAATACATAAATTAATTTAATTAGTTTATTTTTTTCAATATCATCTATTTATACGAAATCATAATGTGTTTTTTACTCATTCCTTCTCTTTTTTCTCTTTCTTTCTCTCTCTCTCTCTCTCTTATGTTTAGGGTACAATTTTTGTAATTTATTTAATTTTTATTTCTTTTATCACTACTTATATATTTTATTTTTTTATATTTTTTAAAATTTTTTGTCTATTTTAGTTGCTCATTATTAGGTGCATATTTTTTCCCTTCTAACTTTTGATTAACAAAAAAGATGTGTCTTTTTTTAGGATATTTTTTAATTATCTTACTATAATTTTGTTTTGTAATATTCTCTTTTATCATGTGTACTTCTTATGTTTAAGGAGTTGACTTAAAGTTATAATATAATATATAAAATTATAGTATGATTTACAGTTACGTGCAATTTTTAGGGTAAAAAACAGAAATAAGCTAAGGGAGAAAATAATTTACGTGAATAAGCCAAAACGAAAACTGCTTCATGAATCTACCAACGCACGTTTATATGTAGTTCGAACTCTATTTCTACATAATTCAAACCAGCTTGGTTCGAATTATACACAAATATGTACACACATAATTCGAACCAGTTTGGTTCGAATTACACACAAACACACGCACACACTAATTCGAACCAGCTTGGTTCGAATTACACACAGTAATTCATGGTATAATTCGAATTATGCTATTAAAAAATTAATAATTTATTAAAAAAATTATAAATTATTAATTTTTTTAATAAATTTTTTAATAAACTTTTTTTAATAAATTATTAATTTTTTAATAGCATAATTCGAATTATACCATGAATTATTGTGTGTATAATTCGAACCAAGCTAGTTCGAATTAGTGTGTGCGTGCGTTTGTGTGTAATTCGAACCAAGGTAGTTCGAATTATGTAGAAATGGAGTTCGGACCAAGCTGGTTCGAACTACATATAAACGTGCATTGGTGGATTCATGAAGTAATTTTTGTTTTGGCTTATTCACGTAAATTATTTTCTCCCTTGGCTTATTTTTGTTTTTTACCCTAATTTTTATATAATTAGTATACTTGATTTTTAGTAATTATTTTTAGACATCAATTCAATTTCTTTAATTTAATAATTCAACAATCTATTCTATTATATAAAAATCAGAATTCTACACTTAATAATGGAGCTGACGTGGCATGCTTGTGAGAGTGTTTTTCGATTTATTTCTTTTAATTCTGTAAAATAAATCAATTATAACTAATTAATAATATTAATTAATTAATTTAATTAGACATTTAAATCTCACAATTTATTATAATTTATATAAATTAATTAATTATAATTAATTATATCAATTAATTAATTTAGTTAATTATATTAGTCATTCGTTCTCTTTTCTCTCTTTCTCTCTCTTGTGTTTAGGGTACAATTTTGTAATTTATTTAATTTTTACTTCTTTTATCATTACTTATACATTTTATTTTTTTATATTTTTTAAATATTTTTGTCTATTTTAGTTGCTCATTATTAGGCGCATATTTGTGTCCCTTCTAACTTTTGATTAACAAAAGAAATGTGTCTTTTTTACGATGTTTTTAAATAATTTTACTATAATTTTATTTTGTAATATTCTCTTTTATCATGTGTACTTCATGTGTTTAAGAAGTTGATTTAAAGTTATAATATGATATAAATATTATAGTATAATTTACAGTATACTAAAATATTAGGACATTATCGTATAGATGTTTTTGAATTTATCCATTAAATTCAATCATATAGGATCTTGAATATTATGCAATTATGTGATTATTTATTTTTTCATATAATTATTGTATTGATCATTTACATTAGCGAAACTATTTTTATTATTAATATTTATAAATAGGTAAATTCTACTCTACCCTTCCTATAATAACATGTATATTACCCTCTGTGACATGTCATCTTTTAATTGGTTGCTATGTTAACTATGCTTAAACTATTGGTAATTAAATTATAGCCTAAAGTGGGTAATTATATAATTTACTAAAATATTAAAAATTCAGTCTTTGATTCTTCCCCAAATCATGCTCCCACACAATGAACCCTAATCTTCTGTATTTTCTCCCCCGCTCCAGCACCATCGTCACCACCCGAGCATAACCGCCTCATTGGGTGCCCCATTCTCTCCGTCTGTCGTGCCATCTCCATGCTGGAAAGCATCGCCACCGCCGTCGTCACAAGCAGCGCCGCCTTCCTCACGGTATCCTTTCCTCTCATGAAATTGCGTTGCAGAATCCCTTATCCACTTTGAAATAACCACCAAGTGTGATGAACATGAATCAAATGGCTTCTTTAACTTATTCATCATCTTCATCCTTCTCAACAAAGCTTCCTCTTCATTCCTCAACACCTCTAAAAAGAACAAGAAGAAGAAGCAACCACGATTTTCTAAGAATGGTGACTCGTTCCTGTCTCGATGACAGTTCAGCACTTCTCTGAGCAGCTCAATACATTGTATGCCTATGAAACTTGTATTTCCAGTTCTGCAGCTTTCAAAGTTTGCAACTTTGCAATTTACTATGTGTGATCAATGTATGGTTTTTCATGCATGCCCATTCAGAATTTACTAGCTTTGTTATCATAATTCCTAGTTTCATGTTTTACTTAGCAACGTTTGTCAAAAATCCTTTCTCTTTTTGTTGGGTTGCTTTCTGTGAATTAGTTGATACAGTATTGCATTCTTGTTGTTGCTGCCTAGTGTTGTAATGTATGCAGCTTTTTGTTGTCCAGATTTTAGGGTTACTAGGCTTATATTGGGATTAAAACTCCTTTTTTATGCATAGTGATTTTTCATATTGTTGGAAGATGAATGATTTTGTAGATATGCTATTTGATAGGTAGACACATATGTGAAAAGTGAAATGGTTGTAGGATTGGGGTTTGGTCATGCTTCTTGTATGGCAATTCAGCATTTGGGTCGCCAGCTTCGCACCGGTAATTTGAAGAACATAGTAGGGATTCCCATGTGAGTTCTTCCTCTTTGGCACTTTACATTTCTTCTTCCCTTTCTTTTTTATATTATCAGTCATTACTATGCTGTTTCAATGATGTTAGTTATTTGAATTAGCCATATTCTAAATTTTGGTGACTTTCCGCAATGAAAATATCTTTATACAATGGGAATTTCAATCAAACCAATGAACCGTTGAACCTTAATGCATCGGTTGTTCCAAGTCTGTTGCAAGTGCAAGTGAGGCAGCAAAGTCTGGGATACCATTGGATACCTACCAAGATAGTACTCAAGTGTGCATAAAAATAATTAGCTTCTACATTTTCCTTTAATGTTGAGTGTTTCTTGTTTTAGAGGATCTTGGTTGCCTGAAACTTGAATTTAAGTAAAAGGTGAAAATGTGTAAAGTAAAGTGGATTTTTTCTTTTTTTCATTCTATTCCTCTAATACTTGAAATCTTAGTTCATAATCATTAGCAATTGCTCCATTGTAGATTGATTTTGCTTTTGATGATGCTGATGCTATAAAAGAAGGGACACTTGTTGCTATCATTGGGCGCCGTCGTCACAAGCAGCACCGCCTTTCTCACGGTATCCTTCCCTCTCACCCAATATTATTATTATCAAGATCGGTACATGGAAGGATAGACTATAAGCATAATTCCTTTGTATTTTTGGGGTACAAATTCTTTTATAGATTTCAATTCAGATAACGTAAATGCTTTGATCTCATTGGTTTTTTTTGAAGGACTTGGAAGTTGTCCACCAGCAAGTACGAGATTCTGGATATGGAGATTTATTGCCAATAAATCTTTATCTATTGCTGCTTCAAGTATCCTTCCTCGTTGGAATTACTTTCATTTTCTCAGATTCTTAGGTCCCCCCCCCCCAAAAAAAACACCAAAGAAAAGGAAAAAATCATATATGTTTTGTTAACTATGTTATTCTCTGTAAGCAAGAGTAAGAAACAGAGGTTGGTTCCTTGACTAGTCTTACTTGTTTATTATTTTATCTTATTAGCTCAGGAAATCACTCTATCAACCTGTATAGTTGCTCACAACAATGCATTGTTCGCTTTGCTGGTGTCAAATAATTTTGCTCAGATAAAAAGCAATGTGTTTAAGCGATACAGCAGGGACAATGTATACAGTTTGGTTTACTTTGGTAAGTTATATTCCTACTAGAGTTTGTTTTCCTTTGATTAAAGCTTATTTGGTATATTGATGATTAGTTCCTATGCTAAATAGAAAATTATGCAAACCCTTTTACAATATGATGAATAAAAGTCACTTTTTAAGCAAAATAAAAGTTATATATGGTGTTGAAGTCCATGATTAGTGCATCCCTTTTATTTAAATTCTAATTTTATTAGGACTTAATGGGTTGCATTGGTTAAACACTAATAAATATTTTATGTATGCGTTTTAATCTTTTAAGGAAATATGATATGAATATGATAAGGATATTATGGGCAATTAGGAGGTACATTGTTAGTGAGTGAGAATTATGGGAATATGTATGCAAAATGATAATTGATATCATCAAGCATTCATTCATTGCTAAATTCAATGACATGAAACCCATTACATACTCTGAGTTCCTTGAAGACCTCTGTAAATAGGTATTTTCATCTGATTTCATGTGCATTTCATCCATGCACTATTATTGGTTGTTTATTCTGATTAAAAAGGCATTAAACAACTGGTTGGGCATGGTTAATTTGCATATGTTTCAAATCCCTCACGGGGTATCTTGAATTTGAGTGGCTTTATGAGCAATAATACATTGAAAATACCACAGCCTTCCATAATTCAATTTCCAAATTCCTTTTGTGATTATCTGTTGTAAACTTGTAATATGTTTTCCTTTACTGCGATATCAAATCCAATATGGTTTTATATGCCTTTTGTATTCCTTTATAGCAATATGGTTCAATCTCTCTAAATAACTTGGTCATTTTTCTTCTCAATTGATTGTGTCCCTTTGATTTCTTTCATTATTGTTTCTTTGATTTATAGTTTAATTCCAGTGACTTCAGTTTATAAGTGAATACTTTTACCATATTTTACCAAAAAGCAAGAAAAGAAAAAGAGAACGAGAATATTTTTACCATATGGAAGGGTTTTTTTTTAAATATAAATAGGCATTTGCACATGGTGTATCCTATTGGAAAGCAAGAATATGCTATTTAGTTGACACTTGAAAAAGCCAACTATTACTACATAAAGAATGAGGTATAATTATGCAACTTTAAATAAAATTTTAAATAAAATTCCAAGAGTTGCCAAAATTAGGAGAATTGTAATTTTTTAGTGACTTTCCAAGAAATAAATATGTAAAACTAGTTCTTTTTTTTCCTTAAGAGAGATATATTAGAGCTATGGGGTGCTGTAGGGTATGGCAATTTAAGATTTCTGCATATTTCAGTGGCAAAATTAAATTATTGAAGGATAAGTCATGTGTGTCTGATCGAGCATGCTATTGGCTTGGTTTTCTTTCTTATTCAGAAAAATGTCAAAACCAAGCACCCTCAGTTTCTGTATGAATCAAAACAAAGCACCCTCTATAGGTGTATATCATTGACTTTGGTATTGCTAAGAAATACAGGGACATTTCTACACATCAGCATATTCTTTACAGGTCTCCTTTTTTACAATTATTCTTACTTTTTATTTATTTTATTTGATTTTATGTACCATGGTTAGAAGGTTCAACATGAAATTATTTTGGATTTTCGGAATTCTAGAATGATCTTTTACTATGGAAAAACCGATATCTAAAATGTTAAGATATTGCTGCTCGTGATAGACTGACTATTTAATTGTTGAGATTTATGGTAAAAGAGTAGCACATAAATCTATAAATAAATTTGTGGCTATTTGCTATCAACATTCTTGTGTGGTTTCTATGAATTTGACTTGCATGTTTGCTCTGCAGAGGGAATAAAAATTTGACAAGAATGGCTAGGTATGCTACAATGGTCAATGGTGCCTCTCATGGCTGGTTCTTTGGATGCTGCAATCAACACCTTCGAGCATGAAGGCCAAGTTGGTATGGTATTCGAAATGTATAAAAACTCTGCTGGCTTCTTCTAGCAGTTAGAAACCTCCATTGAATCAACTTTGGAAGAAAGTGATATGGAGAAAAGAGAAAACGGGGAGCTGCTTGAAATGAAGGTGGCAATGAAATTAGGAAGAAGCATATCACAGCTGAGGGAACTTGCCTCAAAATCTGCTTCCTATCGAATGGAGGGAATCACGGTTAATGAATTTGCAGCAAGTTATGAGAGGCTAACATCACTAATTCATTCTTCTAGTAGTTTAACCTTTTTAAAAGTGATGTATATGCAAGTTATGAGCTATGTTTGAGCTTGAAGTTGAGCTCTATATTTTGTATTATATACATATCTATACATATATAATTATTTTAATATAAGAGAAGCTCGAGCCAACTTTTGAGCCTTTAGTAAGTCGAAGTTGAATTTGGTTTGATGTGATCAAAATCTAGAATACAAGCAAATACAATTTGTGAGGAATTACTTAGTTTTGGTGAATGTCATTATAACTTTCTAGTTACTTATGTTTGAACTTGCATCTACCAATACAAGAAACTCTGAAAAATACTTAGTAACTATGATTCAGAATATACAAAGTACAAACCATTCAAATCCCTGATAATTGACTTCTAATTCTACTCAACTTGCATAGTAGAATTTGCTTCCTCTAAAATGCCCTTTTGCACTTTATTTCCTTTATCATTTTGCTGGAGAAGGGCAATTGAATAAAAAAAATATTTATAATGGTGAAAACTCAGTACATCATTTAAAATACTCAAAATTGCTGTGCGTATGTTAATATTTGACAAGCTTCCATCGAAAAGTGGCTCAAGCTAATTCTTCAACAAAGTTAGTATTCCATGGTCCAAAAACTCTAATTGGAGCTGTTTCCTGCAAAATAGACAAATAGTTAGTGAAAATTACCAAAGAAAATATGCACAAGTAAGATAGAGTATTAAGAAAACATCATAGCACACTTAATATGACAGAAAATCAACAGCTTACTTCGAGAGGATTTCTATTGTTAGCATACTCATACAAACGGCCAAGGCTGGAGAAGACAACAAGAGTGACTTCAGCATCACAAAGCACATACAGTTCATATTAGAATTATCTTTATAATTTTTTATTTTATCTAAATTTAATTTTTTACATTTTTAGATTTAATTTAAAAAATTTGTGTTAATGTTAGAATAGAAATGGAAAGCCACAAGAAATGGTGTTGAAAAGTCCAAGTAAAAGCAGAGGCTCAACAAAATCAGACAGCAAAATAGAAATAGAAGTGAAACATATTCAAGGAAGGAAGAAGAAAAAACCGAAATAGTGATGAGCAAGAGCAACAATGAATCAACAAACAAGAATACCAACAATAAAGTAAACAATACCAACAAACAGTAACAATGAATCAATGATTTTAGAACAAAAATTAGTGAAATTACATAGTATCTCATCAGTATTACTAGCAAAATTTCAAAACAAGCAAAATAAGTGCAGTAAACCAAAAATCAATTCAGAATCACATAATCACAGAATCAGAATCAGAGAATCAGAGAATCATAGAATTTGAACTAAGCAAAACAAGCAAATTTGAACCCAACAACTCAGAAGCACATAATCAAAGTTATTAACAAGAAAGTAACAATACCCTAAACAAGTCTAGCAACTCAGAATCACAAAAATTATAATTAACAAAATCAATCCCTAACTATTTCATAATTATAAACCCAAGTTATCAACAATAAACTGAGGTGGAGGTGGTGACCTGCTGTGTTGATCATGGGTGGCCAGAACCCAGAAACGCTGCTGGGTGGAGGTGGTGAGGTGCTGTGTTGATTGTGGCCTCGTGGGTGTTATCTGCTGTGCTGCCCTGTTGGGTCAGTCGGTGGTGGCAAGGTGTTGTGTTGATCTGGGTCTTCGCGTTCGTGGTGCACCGGCGGTGGGGAATCTCTACTCTGTTCGGCGGTGGGGAATCTCTGCTCTGTTTGGGAAATATGTATGCATTATTGTCCTGTCATCAAAGAAAACATCTGAATCAGACTGTGTTCTATGCAAAATTTCTTTTTCTTACATATGAATTCTGAAGGACTATAAACCTAGCCAGGCACAAAAACTTTTCCTTCATACTCAACAGGAGGGAATGGACTTCCACTAGCGAAAATGGCGTGACCCTGATGATACCAAACATGTACAAGGTAAGAATATAGAAATTAAACTCGAAACCCGAACTTAATTATAGAAATACTACTAGGGGTATCTTATTACCTGGCTCCACTTGTAAGCCTCTTCAGCAGTACATTCTGATTGTGAAGATGGGTTGAAAAGTGAAAGAATGATAGGTTTCTGCATGCATTATCATGTAATAGACTTGTTAGCTTAAATGGACATGAACTATGTCATAGTAGTTGGAAAAACAGATTGAAATAGTAGTAGTACCTCATTGATTGAAGCCATTGCCTCAATAACCTCTTTAGTGAAAGTTCTTCCTTGTCCAGAGGTTCCAATCAACACTGTTGGTTTGATTTTCTGAGAGGGTAACATAGACATAGATAATGTAAGAATATTAAAACTTTTGCTGTGTGTGCGCGTGCGCACATGTGTAATGGACAGAAAGACCGATCATACATTAACAGCGTCTACGAGTCGATGAACAGGTTCGTGATCATGGGCCCATGGCTTCTTAAAATGTTGAATCGATTCTTTTCGGGAACTGACAATCAATCCCTGCAGAAGTAAGGGGATCAAGAATATTACTAACAGAAAATCAGAATCTACTTTGCATAGATGGAGAAGCTTGGATGAATTCAATGCTTACCTTTGAGTCCACCAACCAAATGTTCTTGTGCACTTTATCTAGTGGGGCATTAGTCTGCATCAAGAATGGTAGTTTCTTAATAAATCTAAAGTACTCATCAAATGAATATCATAACATTAATGAAAGTATTTAGATGCTCCAAACATCATATCAGTAACAGAAAGGAACCTGTTTTGATGTTTCAAGTTCAATAAGTTCTACAATTCCAGTGCCAGCCTACAATCACCAATATAATTAAAAGTTTAAGACCATTAGAACTACATCCTCATCTTAGAACCAATGAAGGAAGCATGAGCACAGTTGCAGAACTACATGGACCTACCTCTCCAGCACCAAGGAATAAGAATATGTGGTCAACCAAGTTGCCCCCAACCAATTTCAGAGCTGCAACTAGTCCAGCAAGGACCACTGATGCTGTACCCTGGAACAGTGCGATACGGTTTCAGAGCTGGATATATTATAGTTACCAAAGTATAGGAATTAAGTATTGATGACTAGTATTCCTTATTTGAATATCATCGTTGAAAACAATATGGGTTGATCTATATTTTTCAAGTAGATCAAATGCGTTGTGGTTTGCAAAGTCTTCAAACTATAACAGATTCATAAAAAAAAGGACAAGTTAGTAAGCACTTCACACCCAATAAAAAAATATGGCTTGTCATATTGGCTAATTTCTGAATGAGGACTTTCTCTCCGTAATTTTGCTTGACAGCACTCATAAATTCATGCATAAGTTCAGTATATTCTTGGATTCAGAAAAATTAAACCGAAGTCAACATTAGGACATATTATATAAGTGATAGCTAAATTTAAAAATGATTAACTCCATGATGACTCAGAAAAGAATATTAGTCATGAACCTGCCCAGTCGCCCGTCTTTGCTTGAGCCCTATATATAACTCATCATTCAACAAGTTCTCGTTGTTTGTTCCCACATCAATGGTGATAGCCAAACCTGAAAATTTTTATCAGATTATATTATATTTATAGGCATGACAAGAAATGGAAGGCATAATCATTGTGAGTTTATGATTGTGATAATTTATAGGATATACTTACAGCAGACAGATGAACTCCTCCGAGTGATGTACATAAAGAAATTTTTCCAACTGGTATTCCCATTCTCTGAAGAAACAACATGTTACCAAAGATTAGATTGCAATATTAGACCTGATTCATAAAACAATATGATTCATAAATTTCAACAAGTACAGAAGAAATTACCTGACAACCAAGATCCCCATGACCCAAGATCCGTTCTCCATCAGTTACAACAATGAATTGAATGTTCTTCTCAGGCCAATTCCTTAGTACTTCAAGAATCCTCCCCATTTAAGTTCAAACCCAAACAATATACAACGTAATCAACACAAATAACACAGGAAATATTCATCAACAATAATTCCAAGTCAAAGTCAAGCTTACTTCTCTTTCAAGCTGATATAAAGACCCTGAGGATGCATGAAGATGCTTCCGTATTTCTGGCAAGCCTCACCGACAGTTGGGGCATAGACAACTGGGAGTAACTCTTCGACGTGCTCAATAAGAAGCTTATAAAACAACCGTTCATTCCTCTCCTGCAATAAGGAATATATTGAAGTGAAAGCATTAGAAGCCGAATCCAAAGCTAACAAAACAAACTGTCTGAAGAAACTTGCCCCAAGATATTATTTCACATTAAAGATGAATTTCATAGTTCTATATAAAAATAATGGGGCAAAAAAAGGACAAGATCACAAGTATTTTGGCCAAGAAACAAGACCACACCCGATGATCCATCATTGCCATTTACTTCTGCAATGGAACTTGATACTGACGAACGTGCTGGATCATTTTCTTCACCTGCACAATGAAGTGGCAATAAACTTTTAAGCATTTAACTGATGTTCATATACACAATCCAAAAATTTGGTAAGTATGAAAAAAAAAGTAGTATTAATGTCTTCTAATCAGATATTCGACCTGAGTTTCCTGCGGAATAATTGTCGGGGAAAGAAGACCTCGCAAGTAGTGAGCAACAGGCGAACAGCAAGCAAGCGCGTCAGCAACGCAACCATTAGCAGCAGCAGCCAAGGAACAGAGTTTCTGACTAGAAGATGGGTTTAGAGAAGGATATACGATGGGTTTAGGGAACAAAAGCTCAGCAAAATAGAGATTCTGGTAAGAAGCATAGACGATGGAATTAGGAAGGATTGAGAATAATGTTTTGGTTTGGGCGGGTTTAGGTTTTCCTTTTGGACCAAATTTTGGGAAAAATTGAAAGAGGTGGCTATTTACCCAAGATTAAAATTTTTTTAAAGGGGGTTTATAAAACTCCTGTAGACTAAAAATAGAAAATCATGTAAATTGAATTCTGAAAAAAGAAAAGGAAAAAAGGACTTCTCTTATCAATATTGCATAAATTTATAAAAAGTCATAGTAAATAATATCATTAAAATAAAATATTTTTTGTAAAGCACAATGATTTTAAATTGGATGGAACACTACTCAAGTCTAGGGTACTAACCTGCTTAAATATTATATTAGTAGTTTAATATATTTAATAATTTTTTATAAGATTAACTTTTTTAATTTTAATTTTAATCTTATTAATTGGATATAATAATTTAAACATTAAAAATAAAAACATTAAAAAATTATAAAAGTTTAATGTCAGTAACCCTATAAAACAATATCAAAATTTATTATTTCGAACTAAGTTAATAAAAAACAACACATAAATGTAAGTTTTTTAATTAAAGACTTATATATTTAAATCGCAGTGTAATATAGTACATTGAGACAAAATGCAGCCATTACAATTCCATGTGTGGCTGCTACTATATACAATTAATATTTATTTCAATATACACATTAAGTAAACTATACTTTACTGCTTGGTTTTACATTTTAGAAAAAATGATATCATATCTTCAGGATGATATTGATTTTCATAATCGAATGTGAATATTCTTATTAGCATTATCGTCATTTGATTACTATCCAGAAACAACAGTTACTTTAAGTTCAGAATATTATTAGATAGCTATATAATAGGTAACTTTTAAATTATGTAATGCATAAAAGTTATATCTTTGGATTTATATTGAAATCCAAAAATTAAAGTTAAATGATATTAGCTCTTTTATTAAGCACAGAAATAAACATCAAATGACTCAACAATAGGTTCGATTAGAGAACAAAATATCCTATAACCAAAGAATCACTTAAGATAAAAAATGCATAATAAAATATGACGTGTCTCGGCAAATATAAAATGCGATGGAAAAAAAAAACTATATATCCTTTTGCAGTTGTGGCTGTTTTTGTAGTATATCTTTCATATATGCATGTGCCTCATCCATAACTTCTGACTTCTTCATATTGAATTCCTTGCTAACCAAGTCGATTGCTAGCCTCATCCTATCACTGTCAGAGACCTAATAATTTTAAAAAGTACGAAACAATTAGAATAATATATATATACTTAGATACATATTACATTTTTTCTAATAATAATAAAAAATTTAGAAATTGAATAAATTTGGTTACCATGATGCCAAAATCATCAGTCTACCCGCACTTTTCATCCATTGAGCAACCCGGATACTGCAGTCATTACTGTTTAGTTAAATGTGTGATTATACTACTTAATCAGTTTAACCGAACACATGATTTATACATAACAAACTCAATAGACATGACAGTAAATTTTTTTTTAAATAATATTACTTACGAGCCTTTCCTCTGTTGTGGCAGGTCAGACGGTTCCACGATACGAAACTTAGAAATCCGAGGTACAGTGATTTCACTAGAATTGTAGAAAGATTTGTGTTCTAACATTCGTTCGATGAATATAGCCTGTGTGACATAAAATATAATTGAATACTGTGTAGTGCAAGCAATGTAACAGGTTAATTTTTATTACCTGTCTGAATCTTGGGAACAGATATTATAGTACACATTTTTAACTAGACAGCCTATTATATTCAGGCAGTGAGGATATTATATGTATGGAGTACGGACTATGACATTATTTTGACTTTTTTATTCCTCTGATTTATTGTATTTAATGTAGTTTTACTTATGCTCTTACTGAGAAAAGAAATGCTATTAAAGATAAAAAAAAGTGAGGAGAACCTGGGACATGGATGCGTCTTAAATTGATACTCTGTTGTCTCTTATTTGAATGGTGTAGAACATAGATTTATTGAGGACTCCATCGAATTGTTTATACTAGGAAAGAACAAAGGAGGGAACTGAAGTCTGATTTATATAGGCTTGGATGAAATAAATGCACATAATTATTGGATATTCTAAATAACAGTTTATTATTGGTTAGTGATGTATTATGGGATAATGTAGTTACTTGTAGTGATCGAACTAAATGCTATACATGTTGAATCTGGATATGATTTAATGCTAATTATTATGGATGTTTAGTTTTAGTTTGAGTTAATTTAACCCAATAAGAGTTAATATCTTAACTAAAGTAGGACAATTTTGTAATTAAATATTTTTATAAGAGGGATGAATATGTAATTTCGATAAGCATTAAAAAAGTAAAGTTATATTTTTTTTATCATTTTGCAGAAACTCAATGCACCTCAGCTCCATTCCTCTCTGAAATTGAAAGAAAAAAGCAAATCAAGCTCTACATACCCATTGACCCATCCCTGCCGCCCGCAGCCTGCAGCCACTCCAACCACCGCAGCCACCTCAATTTTGGTGAGAATGTCATTTCTACTTCGTACAGACCATGACAAATGAAATTCTAAAGTGATGAAATCATTGCTGCTCATTTTTTAAAAAAAATCATCTAAATATGTGTTATTCTGCTTAGGTCTTTAAGATACAAAGAAGCTACTCAACCAAATGAGGGACATAAAAGTAAATACAATTGGATGGATTTTATTAAAATCTTTTAGTTCTTTAAAGGTGTTGCTGTATTTTATGTGAATTAGTGGTAATTTTTGTAGTCTACATATCTATGAAATGTTAATTGTGGGGTGATGTGTTTGTTTTTTTTATAAGTTGTAGGTGTATGTTCATTTTTGGGAGATGGAGCCGCCGGATAGCAATTTTTTTGGAATAGACTCCGATGAGGAGTTCCTAAGAGGAGACGATCTAGATTTTTTAGACGACGATTTAGAGGCTGATGAAGATAGACCTCAAGATAAGAGAATAGCAGAGCTGTCATGAGAAGATATCATGCAACTTCCGTTTACAGATGAGGAAGCTGTTTATCGATTCTATAAGACTTATGCAATGATGCACGGTTTCGCTGTGAGGTTGGATGAAGTCAGACGCGATAGCGATGGTTCCGTAATTATGCGCCAAATTGTTTGCAATCGGGCGGGCTTTAGAAAGGAAGAGGTTGAGGGACCACCGACCCTAACTCGAAGTTGTTGCCGGGTGAGAATTCGTGCAAGACTAGATACAAAAATTCAGAAATGGAAGGTTGTTTCGTTCTACGAAGAGCACTCTCATGAATTAGTTGCTCCACTCGACGTTAGCATGATGCCTGAGTATTGCACATTCAGTGTCTCGGATAAAGCTCAGGCAAAGAATTTACACGACATAGGCATCAGGACCTGTCACATCTTGGGATACTTGGCTGCTCAAAAAGGTGGATATGTAGACTTGTCATTCAACCAAAAAGATATGTACAACCTCATTACTCAACATAGGAATGAAAAGGTGAAGGGTGGTGATGCAAATGCTGCAATAAGCTACCTGAGAGGTAAAGTTGGGAATGAATCTTATTTCTTTGGCAAGTTCACATTAAGTAATGAGAATCGATTGGAAAATTTGTTCTGGGCTGATGGGACTAGCCATATTGATTATGAGTGCTTTGGGGATGTCTTGACATTTGATTCGACTTACAATAGGAATGTCTACAATAAACCACTTGTGATATTTTCTGGTAGCAATCATCATGGGCAGACTGTCATATTTGGTTGTGGTCTTCTTGTTAATGAGGATATTGGTTCATACAAGTGGCTCTTGGAAACATTTTTTGGAAGCAATGGGGAGTAAACACCCTACGGCAGTTGTCACCGATGGAGATCTTTCAATGAGAGAAGCAATTAAACAGGTCTTTCCTTATGCAACACATCGACTATGTGCATGGCACTTACATAGGAATGCATGCGAGAAGGTTAAGAACAGTGGATTTCTAAACGACTTCAAGAAATTGATTTATGCCAATGTGAGTGTTGAAGAGTTTCAGGTCATGTGGTAAGACATGGTGGCCAGGTATAACTTATCAAGCTACTCTTGGGTCGTCCAAACCTATGAGATGAGGAATCTATGGGCTCTTGCATATTTGAGGGACCAATTTTTTGGGTGAATCAGGACAACATCCCACTGTGAAGGGATTAACTCTCTAATAAAAGCATATGTGAGAAAGAAAGATACCCTTCTTGAATTCATCAATAACATGGAGACCGTGGTTAGCCATTACAGGAACAATGAAAGAGTCGCAGAGTTCAATAGTAAATATACCGATCCAGTACTTGTGACTTCTTTGCCGACACTTGAAGATTTTGCTGCAAAGACTTTCACTCATAATATGTTCCGGGAGGTCAGAAAGGAAATTGAGGGTGCTTGTGCAATGACTTCAAGTGTAACAGTTTTGGAGTGCTAAAGATTGATCATGTGGTTGAGTTTGACAGAGTTGGGGGGATGCTTCGTTGCGAGTGTCTATGGTTCGAAAATAGAGGAATTTCCTGCATGCACATATTTGCCTGCCTAAAGCACCAACACGTTGAAGTTATTCCAGAACGCTTAATGTGCAAGCGTTGGACGAAGAATGCCAAGAGTGACTTCATGAAGTCAAACGTCGATGATCCAAGTGATTCTGATAAGGTACTAAAGTGTCGTTTGGGTGTGTTAGGTGCTGAGTGTTCTAGGTTGATGGATGTTGCATGTAAGAACTCAAGTGATTTTGTCGAAGCAATGAATGTTGTTGTCAACACAATTACAAAACTCCAAAAGCGAGGTGAAAATCCATGCAACGGTAACTTAGACGATGACTACGTTGTTGACCCATTGGTGGTGAAGAGTAAGGGAGCCCCCAAGAAAAACTTAAAATTTAAGCAACAGAGAAGGTGCTCAAACTGCGGTGTGACAGGACACTACAACAAAAGTTGTCCTAATCTTCCTGGTAGAATCCCAAAGGAGCCGGTAGACGATGATACAGAAAAGAATATCAACAGCCATCTTGACATCCTCACTAAGGTATCTCATACTATAACTATGTCTAGATATTTGTTGTATGCTGATTCGGCATATTATGTTTTGGATTTATAAACTATGTTATTTTTATGCTTTTGTAACGAAAGGTGATGTTTGGTTTGTGATCAGCGCAAAAGACATGATAGTGTGAAAAATCAGCAGAAGATGGAAAAAGATAGGAACATTGGTGGTGGAATAGCACCAACCTCAGCAGCTAAATCAGATTATACCGATCAAGTAAAAATATCAAGTCCTAGTCCCAATATCCCGGTTTGTGCATCTACAAGTAACGAAGAGTCCGGGTTGAGTTCCAGACCAGCAGAGTCTCCTGTTGTGGCCCCTGAAACTGGAATGGCAGATTGAAGATGATTCAGACTTTGGAATGATTGGTAATTTTGTACCATTTACTAATTACCTTGTATTGATGTTTTGTATAGTTTGCATTCACTGATTCAATTGACAATTATTGAACTAGGAAGATTATGTCCTATTACTCATTTACTATTAAATTTTGAAATTGCTTTTAGACTTATTCTATCAATAACAGAACTTGATAAGAATTTTAGTCCATTTGATGTATCCCCATGTACTGTAGTAAGTAATTACCACGGAGTTTAACCACCAAATTTTAACTACGAATGCTAACTCGTGTCTTCTATTTATCACCAAATTGGCTCGCATTGACGTGCCATAACCGACCTGTCTTTAATAGATTTACTAAGCTATAATATTAATTCTTAAAAATATTCTAACATTAACACAAATTTTTTAAATTAAATCTAAAATTATAAAAAATTAAATTTAGTTAAAATAAATAATTATAAAGCTAATTCTAATATGAACTGTCTGTGCTTTGTGATGCTGAAGTCGCTCTTGTTGTCTTCTCCAGCCTTGGCCCGTTGTATGAGTATGCTAACAACAGCTTCCTTCGCCTTTTTCTTTCAAATAAATCTCCAAATCTTTCACTTTATTAACTATTTATATTTATACTTTAATCTGCCTTAAATACTTTTAAACTTGTTTATACACATAACCACATTTTCATGTTGATGATGCTTATTATCAGATTTATTTTTAATACAATCAACCCAAAAAAGTTGGTAAATAGAAAAACAATGTCTTTTTTTGTGTGTCCAAATTAGAAGTGAAACTTAAACTCGTGACTTCTAGGTGAGTATAGAAAAGTTATTCCATTTGAGCTATACACCAAAATCAACTACTAAGGTATAATAGAGTTAAACTATATATGTATTCGTACACAAATATATACTAGCAAATAGTGTTGTCCTTGCAAGAATGCAGAAGGAACTCCCTACAGCCAATGCAATATAGCCTGCTATAAGAGTTGTTCCAGAAACAGGTGGCTCAACATCTTGTGAGATAGGTGTTGCCCAAGCCATCCAATAGTTGCTTCCAATTTGGAGAATTTGGAAGAGAGTATGAGCCAACATAATGAAAGGAACAAGAACACCTCCATATGCCATAGTGATATATTGCCATTACACTGAAAATCCAACTCTACCACTCTCTCTTTCTTCTTCTTGAACAAGTTGGCCTTTTGCCTCATCACCTTTGTTACCAGTTTTATCATTTTGCTCATCTTTCTTTTCCTCTCCTTTTTCTCCACCCTGAGAAATAGGAAAATCTGAATCTCGTTCCAAGGTACTTATTTCATTGGATATTATTCCTTCATCTATTGAATCAAGTGTAGACAAAACTTTTTTATGTGCACCAACAAGTTCCATAAAATCAGTTCCATTGTTAAGCAAATCAGCATACTTTCCACATTCAGTAATCTTCCCATCTTTCATTATCTATACCAACAAGGCATAACAACATCATAGTAATAAAAATTAATTTTTCAATTAATGGCAATTAACTATGATAAATACTCACCAAAAAAGTGTTCACTTATACACTGAACTCACATGAATTAAACTATAAATCAAAGAAACAATAATGAAAGAAATCAAAGGAACAAAATCAATTGAGAAGAAAAATGACCAAATTATTTAGAGAGATTGAACCATATCGCTAGAAATGAATACAAAATGCATATAAAATTGTATTGGATTCAATATCGCAGGAAAGGAAAACATATTACAAGTTTACAACACATAATCACAAAAGGAATTTGGAAATTGAATTATGGAAGGTTGTGGTACTTTCAGTCTATTATTGCTTATAAAGCCACTCAAATTCAAGATACCCCAAAAAGAATTTGAAAAATAATAGCTAACCTCTGTAGACCAAAAAAATTTCCAAAAGTAAGTTTCAAGTATAGTACTTTAGAAGTCTCATCTTAGATCAGTAATGGCAAAAGAAATATAATGCATATTAGTAAATGTAAATGGATCTTAGTACCTTTGGACATTACCGCCCTTCATTGACATTACTTGATAAAGGTCTTCTAATATAGTCCACATACTTTTTTACTGCCTAATAAAGGTTGCTAGAATCACATAAAAGAAATTTATCGAAACTGCGATCCACAGCAACACAGAAAACTGCCTTATTGTTAACAGACAACGATCTCAAATCCGTCAATTGACCAGGCTTTAGCTTGAGATAAGCTGAGTACAGGTATGAAGTAATCAAAAAATCTAGCACAGCATCTCCAGAAAACTCCAGTCGCTGCAAAAAAGAAATGTCAGGTTACAACAGATAAATAATCAGTGTCTTATCGGAGTTCTCAGATTTATAGAGTACAGAAATAGTTCCTATCATAACTGAGACACTGGGGTCAACAGTAAAGGAGCCTTGCCTGGTAGCAACCTCCTCCATGCTTATTGTTAGAAGGATGCACAAATGGCTGAAGAAGCAGATCCTTATGGATGAAGTGATATCCCAACTTATCTTCGAGGGAAAGAATGTTTATACATCAGCAGAGAGAGAACTATAGCCAACACTTCCTCGGCAAACATTAATCAATTGTGAGGCTTCAAAACCAACTTGTATGCCAAGCCACATAAGAAATACAATTGCAGCTTTAAAGCCACTGTCAACTATAAATGCTCTGACCAAAGCTTCAACTGCATCAGCAATTATTTTTCTATATAGCCAGTGGTGATTTTTATTGCACTTGATTTCATTTGAGCTTCCTTGCTCCTTAACAGAATTTAAACATGAGTAAAAGTGGAAGAAAATTAAGAGTTTGTATTTACTTATAAGTGAAAGAAAATTTGGGCATCATATCAAAGTAGAACTGAATTTATTTAATTAAGAGTTTGTATTACTTATAACTCCAAAACACATATCAAAAAGCGTAGAAGCCTCTTGTTCTACCTCTAGATTACCGTTTCTATTGCATTCAAATTGCTATAATTGAAGAAAATTATGAGTAAATGCAGTTGAACATTGAAGTAATGCCATGATAGTGACTTCAGCAAAATTTTACAGAGTGATCTGAAAATTGTATAGTCAAAGAAAGTTTGAAATGAAAATTTCTCAAATCCAAGGGACACACTGCCATATAAATGAAAAGGAAAATGTTCATTAAATACCAAGAAGGATCACTCTAAATCAACATGTAAACTAAATGAGGCATATATATAGAACTGAAAACTAAATTCAAAAGCTTACAGGTGGTTCATTAGGATACTCAGGAGGGAAACATATATCAAGGAAGAACATCCCGTCATGATACGGGGTTCCGAATGCACCAACAATCGCTGCACGCATGAGATCCATTCTTTCTTCAAACACACGAACATAAATAGTTTCTGTTTGGACCATTAAAGAGATGGTAAGTGTATTTGCTCAATATTTCTTTTTACTCAAGTAATTAATAGAAAATTTTATTCAAATTTTCAAAACAAACAAGTACAAACCAGGAGGCTTTTTCTCGAGGATGTTCCATTCTTGCTGAACCTTTTTTGCCCAGCCACTTTTCACCTACAAAGGGCCCAAAGAAGATGAAACAATTAGCCTAAAAGTTTCAATGTAATTATGTCAATTTCAATTATCACATGTTAATTTTTAACCTGAGATAATGTCAATGCTCTACCATCACCAAAAAAGTGATGGTCAGAGCAATTTTCTATTATATCAAATTGCTGAAACTGATTTAAATTATTGTTGTGGAAAGGGAACGGAGAATCATTATGTTCATGAATCTTAACAACTTCTGGATTTTGAGTTATTTCTTCAATAAATTGCAACTTATCCACTTGATGTGAGTGAGTGCATTGGTTACAAGTTTCCAAATTTTTATTATCAAGAAAATCAGATCCATTCTCCTCTTCATATGTGGGTACTGAGGAAACTGCTCCTGAAAGGGGTGTTGCACCAAGTGTCTGGAATATGCTGGCTTTAATGCTGGAGAAAAGTTTAAAGGCGGCTCGAGGAAGGGAAAAGGAACTACACTCCCCGAATTTCTTTTCACAATTCTCTCTAACACCATCACTATTTAACAAGTCCTGTTCATCAAACATAACATTCAGTTTGGAATTAGACAGTTGCATACTTGCATTTGGTAATGAATCTTAACAACACAACAGCAACAACTAGAACTAGATGTTTTCAATTATAGTTTCCATGGTGAGACCTGTGTCTTAGTGTCTCCTAAATAATTCAGTCAACAGCAGCTACTAATATTCAAGGAAATGCATATTACACACCTTTCCCTTCTTGTCAGAGGGTAGACTTCTGTGTTCAATCATCTCTTGAGGTAACTCATCAACATTAGTTTTATGAGGAATGGAGATAACAGATGAACCTTCATATTTTTCAATTCGAAAAACGTCATAAGGTGCAACCTGTTGAGAAAATAAATAAATAATAACTTGCTAGCTTACTCATTTAACTAAAGCATATGAATACATATAATTGTAGGACATGCCTTGGTTGTGAAACCATTAGCGCAATTCACCTCCATGTTACCATCTTCGAAACCAGTAACATTCCCAACACAGCACAGGAAAGGATTATCAGGGAACTCACCTACACAATGAACTTGGTTTCCATCTTCAAGAGAAGCCTCCGTCTTCAAGTCAGTCACTGACTTGCCATTATCTTTACCAGCTTGGTTCCCAAGCTGTTTTTGAGCTGCAAACACAATATCACCAAAACAAAAGGAGTAGTCTGGGTGCTCTACAAGTTCGTAGGCGCTCACAGTTTCCTCCGTTTTGTCTCCAGCAAAATTATCTTCATTGGAAATGAAAACAGCTTTCCATTGTACCTTAACAGTATGCTCCAATGCATCGACACATCGGACAACACCCCATCTTTGATCATTAGGCTTAAGAGGATCATAAGAAGCACCTTTTTCAAGCACAAACTAATGAGGCCAAACGAACAGAGATGTCAGGCGGCGAGGGAAGCACGAAGAAGTTCTTGACAGTGACGGTTATGGTGACGGTGACGGGGCATGGTGAAGATAGAGAGAGCGCTCTCGAACAGAGGAGACGACTTCAAGCTGCTGCGACAGCGCCAAGCTTCCACACGCGATGCCTGTACATGGGACGGGGCTGCGGGGTTGAGGTGGCTGCGGTGGTTGGTGTGGCTGCGGGCGGCGAGGCTGGGTCAATGGGTAAGTATAGTTGAGTTTATTTTTTCTTTCAATTTCAGAGAGGAATGGGGCTGAGGTGAATTGAGTTTCTGCACAATGATAAAAATATAACTTTACTTTTTAATGTTTATAGAAATTATATATTTATCCCTCTTATAAAAATAATTAATTACAAAATTACCCTATTTTAGTTAAGATATTAACTCTTATTGAGTTAAATTAACTCAAACTAAAACTAAACATCCAATTAAAACATGCCACGTCACAAAAGATAATTTACATGTTGATTTAGAGGGGGTTGGGTAGAACTCACCTTATAAATATACTATTATCTGTATAATTAATTGAATCATCTTATTCGTTTAAGTTTAATTCTATTGAATTAATTATTCGAAGTGTCATCGCTATTTCTATTTTAAAGATTTTTTTCAATATTTTTTAACAATTATAATAACATGATAATAGTTAAAAAAAGATATTTAAAAAAAATCATAACATATATATATATATATATATTTGCAATTTTACCTTTTTTTTTTAATAAAATTCTACTTGTGATACTAATTCTTCTAATAATGTAAATGCGGATAATTATATTTTTACTTTTTTATATAATCAATATATTATTAATAATGAATAGTAATTAACCCGCATATTTTTAATAAAAGCATTTTGATGATAGTTTCTATTTATTAATGTTAATGGTTGATTGTTTCTTTAAAATAAAATGCGTTATAATTCTAGGTTATTTTATAATTAACAATAATACTTGATTATTTCTTTAAAAATAAATTACATTATGATTTTAGGTTATTTCACAATACATAATTAATGTTCATAATACTAATTTACTCTAAATTTTCTATTTTCTATGGTTAGTAGTTAATCCCAAATTAAAAAGATTATGTTGAATTTTGAATAGTCCAAGTATAATTAAGGTGGTTAATTTAGTTTATTTGTTTATTAATATATTTGATCGAAAGCATGAATGATAAATAAGATAAGAAAATAATTAAAAAAATAAAATATTAGTAATTACTTAAAATAAATAAAAAATAAGTTATAGTGTATTATTTTATTTAAATTATTAATAATTAGAAGAATAAAATATTAACTAATTAAGTATTTTTTTAATGGGCTCTGCTAACTGTGCCCTTAGAGCATAGGCTAGAAACATTATAAAAAAATTTATAAAAAATATGAAAAAAAAATATTTTTAAAATGTGTCCTTAAAAGACAAGTTAGCTAAATTATTTTTTAATTTAATGTATTTGATTCATTCAACTGTATTAATTATAACTAACTAATTATATTTAATTTTATTTATTAAATTACATCCATCATAACTAATCAAATATTTAATTTAATTCGAATAGATATTAAATTATTTAAAATTTTGTTTGATTCATTAAACGACATAAATATTAGGGTAAAAAACTCAAATGAGCCAAGGGGAGCTCATATTTACCCAAATCCGCCAAATCAAATTTTGCTACAACAATCCACCAGATCACATTTTTATATAATTCGAATCAAAAGGATTCGAATTAGCTTTGAACGTAATTCGAATTGATTGAATTCGAATTACTCCCTATCACTCTTACCACGTAATTCGAATCAAGTTGTACCGAATTATGCATGGTGTAACAGCCCAGACCACCCGCTAGCACGATATTGTCCGCTTTGGCACACAAGGCCTCACGGTTTTGCCTTTGACGATAGAGATGATAGCCTAAGCCCCCCACACTCACTCGTCAAAACGCGTCATGCTAGGGAAAGGTATCCACATCCTTATAAGGCATGCTTCGTTCCCCTCTCCAACCGATGTGGGCCTTACAATCCACCCTCCTAAGGGAGTCCAGCGCCCTCGCTGGCACATCGATCCGGGTTCCGGCTCTGATACCATCTGTAACAGCCCAGACCACCCGCTAGCACGATATTGTCCGCTTTGGCACACAAGGCCTCACGGTTTTGCCTTTGACGATAGGGATGCTAGCCGAAGCCCCCCATACTCACTCGTCAAAACGCGTCATGCTAGGGAAAGGTATCCACATCCTTATAAGGCATGCTTCGTTCTCCTCTCCAACCGATGTGGGCCTTACACATGGAAAATCCCCACGTAATTCGAATCAATAAGAATCGAATTAGACAAAAATAAATCGAACTATATTAATTCAAATTAGTATGAAATGGTGACGAATTGCATATTTCGAGACATATAGATTCGAATTACTAATCCATGGTAATTCGAATGAAATTGATTCGAATTATATATATATGGTGCGAATAAAGTTGATTCGAATTAGTGTGGAGCAGAGCTCTATATATATGCTGTGAACTCATGTTGCTGTCAACAAAGAGGTGAGATGGCTAGTGAGGATAGTTTTCTAGTGCTAGTACACCACAGAGAATCGATTAAGAGAAAAACTCGATCTGGCGTGAAGTTCACTGATAAGGATCCTCTATGTATTATCGTGAGCCCAACGACCAGCTACGATGTTCTCGTTAGCTCCGTCCTGGTCAAGCTTGGTCTGGAAGGAGTGAAAAGGGTTAAGAAGTTTTTCTATCGCATTCCAATCACGGTGCTCCATGATACGGTGAAGTATGATTGTTTCACGATCGGGAGTGATGAGGACTTGCAGGTCATGTTTATTTGTCGTAGGCAGTTTCCCGAGGTCAGGACACCAGAGCTATTGGTAAAGTTGGTTGACGTCGTATCCAGCTCGGGTGGGTCGAACCTGAATGCCAACACTATAGCCGCAGTGGCCGGTTCGAGCTCGAGACCTGCGGTTGCTTCATCCTCCGTCCCAGTGTATGAGCCAGCGATCCAGCTTGCCGCCTCCCTATCGTTTGCTGTTGATCTCAGCGGCAACGTTGGAGACGAGGTTGGATATGGGGAACATCTTCCGACCGAAGTACAGTGTCCTACACCGGATGGTGTTGGAGAGGGATTGTTTGATGATCCAGATGACGATGATGTAGAGCCGGATATGATCGCCGATGAAGCGGCGATGATGTTGGAGCGAGTGATCCGATAAGGGCTACTGGTGGATCTAGTTCTGGCACACAGCAGTACCCACCCCATTTTTCATCTTTGGACCTGGATGCCATGAGGCAGGACGAATATGCTGGGCAGCTTGTTGGATTTGGCGCTAGAGATACGGAAGGGTCTGCCGGTATGACAGAGTTCCAGGTTGGTCAACAATTTAAGGATAAAGATGAGGCGCTGTTGAGTGTGAAGACGTACAGCATCCGCCGAGGGGTACAGTACAAGGTAGTTGAGTCTGACTATCGCAGGTACGTGGGAAAGTGTTCTGAGTTTGGGAATGGGTGCACATGGTTGATTCGGTTGAGTCTCCGGCAACGCAAAGGCATCTGGGAAGTCAAGCGGTACAACGGACCGCATACCTGTCTCGCCACCTCCATCTCCAGCGACCATAGGAGTTTGGACTACCATGTGATAGCGACATTCATTATGCCAATGGTTAGGGCTGACGCATCCTTCAACATCAAGGTGCTTCTAAATGTCACGGCTGCACACTTTGGCTTCAGGCCTACATATAGGAGGATGTGGATGGCGAAGCAGAAGGCGGTTGCAATCATCTATGGGGACTGGGATGAGTCGTACAATGAGCTCCCTCGATGGGTGTTAGGAGTTCAGTTGACGATGCCTGGTACTGTAGCAGTCCTCAGGACTTGCCCTGTTCAAGTTGGGGGACAGGTGGATGAGTCTCAAGCTTATTTTCATAGGATGTTCTGGACTTTTCCCCCTTGTATCGAGGTATTTCGTCACTGCAAGCCGTTGGTGAGTATTGACGGCACCCATCTATATGGCAAGTATGGGGGAACGTTGCTTGTGGCGATTGCACAGGACGGGAATTCCAACATACTCCCTGTGGCATTCGCACTAGTTGAGGGTGAGAATGCTGAGTCATGGTCCTTCTTTCTCTCCCACCTCCGTCAGCACGTGACACCTCAGCCAGGTCTGTTAGTTATTTCAGATAGGCATAACGGCATCAAGGCAGCACTCGAGGCACCCGATGGGGGATGGCTACCTCCGGCTGCATACCGGGCATTCTGCATTCGACACGTTGCAGCTAATTTTGCCCTCACCTTCAAGGGCAAAGATGCCTGGAGGCTTCTTGTGAACGCGGCATATGCGAAGACCGAGGTGGAGTTCGACTACTGGTTTGACATTCTGCGGTCTGAGAATCCGGCAATGTGTGACTGGGCGAACCGAATCGAGTATTCGTTGTGGACACAGTACTGTGATGAGGGTCGGAGATTCAGGCACATGACGACCAATATATCTGAGTGTGTGAATTCAATCCTGAAGGGGGTAAGGAACCTCCCTGTGTGCTCGCTGGTGAAGGCCACATACGGAAGGCTTGCGGAACTATTTGTCCGTAAGGGGAGGGAGGCCCAGGCTCAGATGGGTACCGGACAACAATTCAGTCAATACCTGGTAAAGTGTATCGAGGCAAACCTGAAGACGGCCAGGTGCTTCACGGTGACTGTTTATGACAGGGATAACTCGGAGTACACTGTAGCTGAAACGACTCTGACAAGTTCGTTCTCACTTGGTACCTACAGGGTCTCACTAGGGTCTCAGACTTATGATTGTGGATACTTCCAAGCGCTTCATTTCCCGTGTCCTCACGCACTTGCATGCTGTGCTTATTCACGTCTAACTTGGCAGCCTTACGTCCACGAAGTCTATCGCCTGAGTTCTGTTTTCGGTGTCTATCAGATGGGATTCACACCTCCCATTCAGGAGGGTTTCTGGCCACCATATGTCGGGCCCACCGTTATACCAGATCTGAAAATGAGGCGTGCGAGGGAGGGTCGGCCGAGGTCTACTCGCATACGCACCAACATGGATGATGCAAATCCGAACCGGCCAAAGAGATGTGGCCTCTGCAGGCAACCAGGACACACTCGTCGGAGTTGTCCGCAGGCCGGACGACCCACAGGCACAGGGGGGAATGAATAGGAACGTTGGTTTCTCTGTTTTTATTTCTATTAACTTCAGCACGTGTATTTTATTTTACTTAGCAACCAATGTTCTAGGTGAAACTAAGTTGTGTTTTATAAGTCATGAAAGTTGTATTTCGTACGAAATATGTATGTTGAATGTCTTTCTAATTATGGAGTTAAGTCACATAACCAAAGTACACCTTCTGACTAGGTGTTTGATAATACACTAAATAACATCAAAGTAACTGTTGGATGCACAAAAACATAAAGAAGCTCATACATAACACCGATAACCAATTAAGAAGACACAAAATAAAAACATGACTATAAGAAATACACGACGATCCCCGAATCATCTAAGGAGGTGCGAACCCGTGAAACAACGGCGTGGAACCCGTGTCCTATGACCTCTCCGAATCAGTGGCTCCTCATCCTCAATCGAGTCGTGGTCGTCATCCAGAGCATCCTCTGTCGGCGTCCTGGGCGGGACATGTACCGGTCTGGATGATGACGGGCCGGCAACTGAATGTGACCCTAGAGTATGTGCGGATGCTGGCGTCCCACCCAGGGCAAAAGTCTGCACAGGAGGCACCGTGGCAGGCTCGCTCAGATCTACATCTAATGGTGCCTGTGTCCCTATCGTCTGAGCTCGTCCTCGTGCAGCATCATCCTCTTGCATGATGGTCCGGATATCCTCAAGGAAATGTGGTCCACCGAACTCTGCCACAATCCCGTCACTAGCAAGAAAGTCTGGAAACATGGAGCCCGGACTCACCCATGGAGTACTGTCCTGAAGTGTCTGATCGTCACCGGGAACACCGACGAAATAATCTCCAAGCCCAACGTCAGTGTGAGTCGAGGGATCTCCCATACCTGATCCATACCACTCACCATCATGTCCCCCCTGATGGGGCCTTTCAACCCCGACTGCCTCACCTCCTCCAGCTGCATCCCTCCCAGGCTGATGTGCATCATCTCTAGCATCAGCCCCACTCCTCCTGCCTTCACGCCCACCTCGTCTCCCGTGAGCCCTACCTGCGTCCTCAACCTCCTCCATAGCATGATCGAGCCAGGCATGCTCACGCTGGCTATGACGTGTCCCGACTCGAGCTCTCCTCTCAACACGACGTCTGTCAGGAACTCGGCCTGCACCCCTCTGAGTCGCCTCCTCCGGAATAGGAATACCTCGTGGATCCCCCAAGTACATCTCTAGCGACAGGAATCTCTTTCCATGCTGATGCCACCATGCCAAGAAATCATGCGAGGGACCAGGGTCGGCCACAATGTCGAACTGTAAAATGTGCTCCGCACGATTCTGCCAGTGAAGATGCCAGTCAGGTAAGTGCGACGGGAACCAACGGTCACCTCCTCTCCCGTCCTTCGACATCAAGAAGTCGATGTTCAGGGGGGATGTGGTGGGGGCTGTACGCCGCCAAACTGCGGTAACACTCTATCAACCTGATGTCACTCAACAACCGCAAAATATATCAGGAACGTCACACACCGCCATAACATCGTATGCCGAGGCTCCAAGACCTCCGGATGGACAACCTGGATGACGTCGAGTGCGCTATAGGGCATCCATATGAACTGAAAAAACCATATAAAATCAATTAGAGGTCTCTTTTAGAATATATAAACTGAAAGAACGACTAGATATAGATATGGGCTCAGCATACTTACATCCCGAGGCTGTAACAAGTCGATCTTCAGGCGAGCCATCTGCACCCGAGGTCCCTTGTTGCTAATCCCAGGATTGTAACCAGACCACCTGCGTAATAAGTTAAACTTGTTAATGCATTCGTGAGTCATTCTAACGGACATCAAATTGCTTGCATAATTGAAAGTGAATACCATAACGATACATAATACAAAACAATAAAGGTACCTCGAGGCAAGGGGCCAGCTAAACGCATCATACCCAGGAGGCCTAAAAGAAGGAAACCTCCAAAAGATCCAAGACCGCAGTAACTGTAACGGCCCAACTAACTTTACCACATGTCTGTTGGCAACTCGGCACATGCATCGGTACAACCATGCTAGTGCCGCCGACCCCCAACTGTAGCCACCCATCTCCTCAAGTCTAGCAACAAAGGGTAGCCATCTGATGTGTATACGATTGCCGGACTTGTCGGCAAACAGCTGCGTCCCCAACAACACCATGATATAGGCACGGGCAAAGCGCCTAACTGTCTCATCGTCAGCCCCGTCGGGACACTCTCCAAATGTCTCCTGGAACCATGTGCAGTTGACTGCGAATTTTTTAATTTGGTTTTCAGGAGGTAAGACACCGAGCAACTCATGGAACCACGTCCAAGCAGGCCTCCCACCCTCAATGTATAGGTGGAAGTCTTTCAGACAACCACTAACGTAATGACCGTCCACCGGCAACCCCAGCTGGTATGCGACGTCCTGAAGCGTGATGGTGCACTCTCCGAACGGCATGTGGAAGGTGTGTGTCTCAGGCCGCCACCTCTCCACCAATGCACTGACTAGAGGCTCGTCTAGTCGGAACCATCTGTCGTTCAGTCTCGCAAGATGGTACAAGCCGGCCATCTGCAAGTACGGAACGTATCTCTCATCAAGACGCATCCCCTGCTGCCGCCTAACGCTGGATATGCAACGCCGAGGCTGGACAGTAGATGAACCGCATAATTAGAACATTTTAACAAACCACTAACATATACAATTCATTTCATAAAGAACAAAAAAAGTAATCGTTCGATGCAACATATTAAACCTGCGACCAACATTGAATACATAAACCGGTTTCACAAACCACATAAAAAACCTACACCGCTAACATAAACCACGGGCAAAAACCATTAACAAAAAACAACAAACAGTAACCACTAAAAAAAGTTAACAAAAACCGCTAGCCTATACCTCTACCCTAAACCACTTCCCTAAACCGCTAACAGACACTAAAACCACTATCAAAAACCATTAACAAAAACCACTAACAAAAACAACTAACAAAAACTGGTGACAAAAACCACTAGCCTATACCACTATCTTAAACCGCTAACACTAACATAACCCACTATCAAAAACCATTAACAAAAACCACTGGCTAACACCACTTTCCTAAACCACTGTTTTCAAACCACTATCCTAAACCACTAACAATAACATAAACCACTATCAAAAACCGTTAACAAAAACCACTATCATAAAACCACTATCATAAAACCAATGTCATAAAACCACTATCATAAAACCACTATCATAAAACCACTATCATAACAGAAAACACTATCAACAGCGCAACATCAGCGACCACTAACCTCGTCGTTGATCACCCCAGCGATATGAGCAACTCCATCCAAACGATAAAGCCTCCCCGGATCGTCCCCCATCGCCTGAATATGCCGCTCCGGTCTTACTTGGCCCGAATGTTGGTCGTTTTCTCTGGAATTTGGTGGGGTATGAGAATGAGAAAGTGATTCGAATGAACTTGATTCGAACTCTTTATATATGCGAATCCATTGTAATTCGAAACAAGTCGACTCGAATTACTTAGTGTAGCCGAAATCAGGTAATTCGAATCAATATGATTCGAACTACACTCGTGTGTCCTTCTCCATGTAATTCGAATTAATATAATTCGAACTTCTCCATTATAATTCGAATGAACTCCACTCGAATTACTCACAAATTTCCATGCATAATTCGGTACAACTTGATTCGAATTACGTGGTAAGAGTGATAGGGAGTAATTCGAATTCAATCAATTCGAATTACGTTCAAAGCTAATTCGAATCCTTTTGATTCGAATTATATAAAAATGTGATCTGGTGGATTGTTGTAGCAAAATTTGAATTGGCGGATTTGGGTAAATATGAGCTCCCCTTGGCTCATTTGAGTTTTTTACCCTAAATATTAAATGATTTAATAAATAATATATAAGGCAATGAAATAAATGAATTCATTTAACTTAATTTATTATCTTATTATTTTATATATAATAAAATGAGTATTAATCATTGTAGTGAATGAAAATTTATTATTTTTAAATGAATTCATTTAATTCATTTAAAAATATTGAAAGATTCCAATTCTATATGCTATGATTTTATTTTATTATTAATGTATATATACTCCTATATTATATATTCTATGATTCCTATATTCTCAGATAATATTTTCAATTTTTTTTAAGTTTAATTTATTATTTTTATTCATCAGAATTTATTGTTTATCTTTATTATTTTTAGACATCAATTCAATTTCTTTAATTTAATAATTCAACAAAATATACTAATTATATATAATTAGAATGTGCTTTTTATCCCTTTTTTCTCTCTATTTTGTGCTTCGAGTGTAATGTTTGTAATTTTTTTATTTTTTATTTTTTCTATCTTAATTTTGCTAAAATTTTTTATAATTTTATTTTATATCAATTATTTTTTTACACACATTATTTATTTTACCTTCTTTTACTTCTTTTAATTGTTCTCTTTATTTTATTTTTAATTTTTAATTTTATTTTTACTCCTCATATATAAATTTATTATAATTCATCACATGCATGTTCTTTTTGAATTTAAGTGACTTTTTTAGGTTATATTTTACCATTGATGCTCGATATTGTTTTTAAAATTTTAGCGTAATTGAGTCTAAATTTTACATTTTGAAATGAATTTACTCAAAAAAAATTAATATGTAAATCACATTATTATTACAAATTATTTTTTTAACATAATTAATAGTGCTTATTTGAACCATTAAATGTAGCTTCTAATGATATTAAAGTCAACCTATTTTATTATCTTGTGCCTTCAAAGAATTTACACGACTAACTTAAAAATATAACAATTGAAAAAAATTCATTACAATGGGTATATTCATTTTAACAAATATTCTTCTATCTAATACTATAAAAAAATATATTGGCCACTTTGAATTATTACAGGTCAACTTCTATTAACATTAGTAGAATGCCTAAATTGAGATATATTCATCAAACAAACAATCAATGATATACTCTTAATTTGTATTTAATGCACTCAACTTGAATAAATAAGAAATTATCTTATTTTAATTTAGTCTTTAATTCACATGATTTGAATTTAGCTTAATATATAGTATTTGATTTGATTTGATTTGATTTGATTTAATTATTAGTTAAAAATATCTCTGTTGTCTATTTTATTCATAAATTTATTATTTAATAACTAATAAATTAATCAAATTAATTAATTAATACACAAAACACAATAAATTTGGTTTAATAAATTAAAAGAATTAAATTAAAAAATACTAACAGAATATTAAAATAAATAAATTAGAAAATATTACCAAATTAAATTGATATAAATTATAATAAATTATATGATATATTTAGTTTATTGTAATAATCTGTATTTAATGAGTTAAAAGAAATAAATCAGAAAACACTCTCAGAAGCATGCCACGTCAGCTCCATCATTAAGTGCAGAAATTCGATTTTTATATAATCTGATTTTTCTATTCTATTATATAAAAATCGAATTTCTGCACTTAATGATGAAGCTGACATGGCATGCTTTGAAGAATGTTCTCGATTTAATTATTTTTTAACTCATTGAATGCAGTTTATTACAGTGATTTAATTATATCAGTTAATTAATTTGATTAGATTTAAGTATCACATAATTTAATATTATGTATATCAATTAATTGAATATAATAAATACAAATTAATTTAGTTAGAAGTTCATTGTTTTATAGTCTTTTATATATATATATGACAGAATATAACTATGGGTAATATTGTAAATACACAAAAATAATTTTTTTCTCTTTGTTTTCTTGCTTGTTATGGATGAAAAAATTTTTTTGGTGGGATCCACAAAAAAAATTTCCTTTCTTTCCATTTTCTTTGGCATCCAAACAAAGAAAAATAACATTTTTCATTCATTTTCCTTCCATCCTTTTTCTTTCCTCTTATTTTCTTTTGAACCAAACATAGTGTTTACGTATAATTTTGTTTTGCTTTAACTTTAATTTGTTTATTTAATAACAAAATATACTCATGTTAATTCTATCATATAATAGTCTATTTTTCTCCTATGTATTTTAATTTGTATAGTTACTATTTATCTTGCTATTTTCGTTTTCTTAAATTATTCTTTATTTTCTTATGACATAATAAATAAAAAAAAAAAGAGCAAAGAATGAAGAAAAAACGATGGCCAAAGATAGAGGCTAGAAGGCTAAAGCAACAATATTATTCCTCAGCATTATTATTATTAATATGAACTTTATTATTTCTTTTCTAATATTCTTTAATACGAGCTTTATTTCTTATTCTTTATTATTATTAATGCTTTTATTATTTTCTTCTCTAACTATAAATCTCTTTATAATAATTCTTTGGTAGAATATTGTTTTGGTCTAATAGATTTTTTTTCTATTTTTTTGTCAAAAAAATATATATTAAGAGAAAAAAAAGATACAATTAAATTTTAAAATTTAAATTTAAATAAGATGTGCAAAAGGACAACTATTGAATTGAGATCTAGAATTCATTCGGTAGATTTAAACTCTTTGTATTATCGCCATTGAAAATTTTAAATACTATAATAAAATTCTAGATATTTTTTATTTTAGGTTTAATTACTCTGTTGGTCCCTATAGTTTCGCAAAATTTTCAATTAGGTTCCATACTTTTTTTTTCCTTTTAAATGGTTCCTGCACCAAATTATTTTTCAATTAGGTCCCTCTTGGTTGTAATTGGCTTAATTGTATAGGGACCCAACTAAGAAAAAAATTGGTGCAGATACTCAAATAAAAGGAAAAAAAGTGTAGGGACTCAATTAAAAAAAATTTGGTGCAAGGACTCAATTAAAAGGAAAAAAGTATAGGGACCTAACTAAAAATTTCACGAAACTATAGGGACCAATAGAGTAATTAAACTTTTATTTTATTTTTTTTAAATTATACATTATACCATGTATTTGAATATTCTTTTTATTACACCAAATATTTTTTATTTATGTGTAATATACATTCCTATATATGTTATAGAAATATGATTTGATTTCACGAACTTGCCAAATTTTTTGAAAAAATCTAAAGCTAAAGCACAAAAGTCTATTTATAGATATTTTGCTTTTTTAACTAAAAACTGTAATACTTTTTGCCATATTTGTTGAAATCCTAAATTAAATATGAATATTAATTTTTGAAATAGAATAAATATATTTTAAATTTTTTGCATCTAAAAGTAATATTCTATCAATGTTAGAATTATTTAGATGGATAAATAACAGTGAATATAGAATTATTTAAGATGGATAGAACTAAGTACATCTTTTTATTGAAAATACGAGTTTAAAAAGATTATATTCAATTCTCAATAGTCAACCTCTAATTGAACCATTGTATGTTTAAAAGATTTTTGAATAAATGAAATAATTTTAGGTATATATTTTTTTAAATTTAATTAATTCAAGATATTTATTGTCGTTGATTAAAAAAGTAAATTGAAACGATAATTTAATATTTCTATACTCTTAAAATATTATTTATTTATTTTTTTAGCATTCTTTATCATCCAATGATCACATTAATATAATTTAAATCAATAAATTTATTTATCATCATTTGATTGAATAAAAATTCTATTTTATCTAAAAATTTTAGGATTTCTTAACCTCAAAATCATCCATGTTAAATCATTAAGAAATATAACTGAGAGCGCGGAAGCGTCCCTTCATTTGAGAGCATGATTGAGATCAGAGAGCTTGACTCTTGTAGTTCTTTGATCTTCGTCAACAAAAATTTTCTGTAGGCTAAATCACAACTCTACTGTGGAAAAAGAGTTACAGAGGTGGGTTTGATGTGTGGGGACAAAAATTCTGAAGTCATTACTTATATTTGAGTGTGACACTCATTAAATCCTAAAACCTAAATAAAATAGTATCTCTTATTTTAATCTCATTTATCCAAATCAAAATTAATAATGACTTATTTAATTTAATATTTATGACAATAAATGAAATCACCGTTATATAAGTCATTTATTGTGAAATTACTTAATTTTTTATTATAATTAATATATATATTGCCCAAAATATATTAAGAAATAATAATTTTCTAACAACCTTTCACTTGAGCTATACATATATATTTTTCTGAGATAATCACATCTTATAAATTTTATGCGCACATCTGAATGTTATTTCCCTTATTACTTTAATAATCTGGTATGTCTTATATTAGTTATGAAATTACCGCAACTTTTATCACATTAGTGTCGCAACGAAACTATGATGATCACCATACTAAAATACTCAATCACATAGATCAAATTTAGATGAGAAAATTCAGAAATTATATGCAAAAATGATCTCATGCATGCCTATTTCCAACTGGCCCAACTTAAATAAAAATTCTATTTTATGTGGTAACAAACTCACATGAAACTGTAACGGCAACGCCCGGGCTCATAGTGACGGACTAACGGCGACTAAGTGATGGATTTGTGGAAGAAGAAGAGAAGAATTTAATAGACTCACAATGAGAGAGAGAGAGAGAGAGAGAGAGAGAGAGAGAGAGAGAGAGAGAGAG
>NC_029787.2:50222433-50235184 GCF_000816755.2 Arachis ipaensis | reverse complement strand
GGAGAGAAGTGGCGACGGCTCAACAGCGATAATAACGGGATAAGCAGGGATGGCAACATGAGCTGTGAAGGAAGATGGGAGCTGTGAAGGGGGTAAGCGGTGATAGGGATCAGCAACAATGATGACGGAAGCTATGAGGTTTTTTATGAATAAGGCGAGAAGAAGAAGACTCTAAGTGAGGATGTCTAGGTTTCTCTGGCATGGCTATAAACTATGGATTGAAGCTATGAATCACTGAATCTGTGATATGAGGCAAATCCTAATTCTTAAAAAGTGTTTATATGTATATATACAGGGCAGGTACACTCTAAATCCAACCATGCCCTGTCCTGAGCAAAATCTACCCTGACTTGGGTCAAGTTATTACCCTCCACAACTGGGTATAGGGAACGGATTCTCTCAATTATTGAAAAAAATTGAGGGAGTAAAGTGTGATCTATAACCCTTTAATGCAATCTCTCTCATGTTTTCTCTTGGTCCTACTTATAACAATTAATGGTGAGAGATCACACTTTACTCTCTCAATTGTTAAAAAAAATTGAGAGGATCCAATGATCCATTTTCCTGGGTATGAATGGGTCGGGTACCCGCGTATTTAGGTATTCCTGCCAAGTTTAACCACGTATTAATGCTCAATTTATTAAGAGTTTACCACTAGCTAATGGATTGCTACACACACAAGGCGAGATTCTAATTCCTAATAATTGTTTAAGTGGACGAGTGAAATGACCACTCAACAAACTCAAATTGATTAAGACAAATACTAATTATTTTTAATATTTTAATATTAAAAATTCTGAGAGTTTGATTTTAATTACATACAAATGGAATAATATGTTGACAAGTGTGCAAGTTGTTGGCTGGAGGGAACAAGCTTGGCAGAGGTTTAAAAGCTTGTCTGCCTTAGTTTTCGAAGGAGGAGCCGGCTTCTGGAATAAGCCAATCAAGAGCAACTGTAAGGGAGTTGGGTCGGGCCGGTGTTTTGTATTTTTTTTGTTGGTCATCAGTGGTGGACTCCTTAAAGATAATTGGGCTTATATACAATGTTTTGTCTAAGTCCACATCACAGCAATCTAGAGGAAGAAGATAAAGACGAAAGCGACAACAACAGCATCCGAGTGACTGTTGACAAACGAGGAGATCTACAGCCCACAGCACCACCATGAACACCAACAACGGGATCGAGATCTGATGACCATCAACGAAGCCGCCGCTTGTTTGGGTCGGGTAAAGCTAGTGGAGAAAGACCAACACGAACCCGGACGACGACGTTTTGTTGTATGCCTTTGACGAGTCGAAGCGGTTGGGGCTCACCGCGTTCTGGAATTCGTCGTCTCTATCGTGTGGAGTAGGGAGCACAAATTGTAGAGACTACGTTGGCTTCTCCGGAGGTTGTTGTTGTGCATGTGGTCGTCGTGGAAAGACCTGTTCGGGCCATAGCAAGTACATCAAGTCCTGAGTCCAGATCCGATGATAAATCGTTGGTAAGAGATGCGATGGTTTAGTAGCGGCACCTATGGAAACGAGGGGCTTTGTGCGGAGTCCTGTTGGTGGCAGGACGAGGTGTTGGGGATCCATCTCGGTTCGACGGATTTCGGGTTGGATAAGATGTATTTGTGCTTGGCCCAACAACAAAAAGAGGAAAAATGGTGCGTGGATCACGTTGTTGGCACGGGAAACGAAACAAACCCCGAGCGTCGATCGTTCCCAGTTTCGAGGCTAGATCCACCACCAATGGCGACGCCTTCAGCAGCTCTCTCCCTGTCCCTCAAAACCTAGGGCTTCCTTTTTAGGGATACCATAATCCTTACTGGTTTGGCCTCCATGGATGCATCAGCACCTGCTATTCAGTGTTCCTCCTCCCATTAACAAAGGAACCCACAAAAAAAAAAACGAAAAGTTGCATGATTAGATACCCAATTTTTTTTGTTTGTCAAAGTTTAAGTCAAATAGCCCACCAACAAAGATCCAATCAAAAAAGAATGGCTAACAACTCGACCAGCTCCAGCCATCAAAGGGGAGACAAGCCCTAGATCAACATAGCCACGTGTCGATCTCATGTTCACTCAAAAAAAAATCTGTAAATCTGTATCAATTTGCATCTGTACCATAGAATGACCCTTTGTAAGGTTAAACGGTCAGATTAAAAATCGTCTTTAAACTGTTAAACCGACTGAAAACTAATCAATCAGACCAAACTAGAACTCGACCAGTTTTCTCGATACTACTTTAAACTGCATCGTTTTTGAGTTCTTTGAAAACAAAAATAGAAAATAAAAAAAAAAACTCAGACCCTCTCACCCCTCCTCAGTCCTCACCTTCATCCTCTCTTCCCTCTCTAAAAAAAAAAAAAAAAAAAAAGAGAAAAGAGAGAAAAAGAAAGTATGATGAAAACAATTCTTATAAACATGAACCCTTCTCACCTACGTTCTTCTCAATTCTCACCACCACCGTCCCACCATCATACAGTCGTGCCTCCAGCTTCGTCCCTTTCATATTTTAATCTTTAATATTTTAAAATAAACAAAAGCCTAAGTTAGAGTGTGTTGTCTTCCGTCCTTTTCTTGGTTCAGTCTTTTGAGAGAGAGAGAGAGAGAGAGAGTAATTTTGTTGAGTGTTGTTAATGGCTTGCCGCTACTTGAAGAAGTAGAAGCGATGTTGGCACCTCTGTTGAAGAAGAATAAGTATTCAAGATGAAGAAAGTGCCCACTAAAATGGAAAAAAATGGAGGCTGCGATGCATTTTTTGGGTGTGTGCGGCTGTTATGGTAAAGTAGGGTCATATTGAAGAAATACGAATGTTTAAAGTTTTAACAAAAAAAGATTAGGGTTATCACAATTCAGATATAGTAATTGGGCTTTTGGCCCAACACATTGCTACATTCTTATTTTTTTCCGTAGAACTTGTCTTACATTTTTTTTTGGTTTATGATAATATATCATTACAAATACATATTTTGCTGATGAAATAAAAACACACGTATTAAAAATTAAAAAGATATAAATATAATTATTTTGCAAATGAATAAAAACAAATTAAGATACCATTAAATTAATAATTTTTGTGCGTGATTATTTTGTATTATTCTATAATATAAAATATATAATATTATGAATTTTATTTACGTATATAAATCTTCATATTTGATTACTTTATTTTTTATTTAACTCTTGTGTTATAGTTATAAAAATATAAATTTTATTTGATTTTTTACTTTTGATTTATGTTTATATTAGCATATATTTATGATGTTTACTTTTAGTTGATGATATTTTATGTAGTATTTTAAATTTAGAAGATATTTTAAAATTTATATTAGATTATAATTATATATTTTGAGTGTTTATTTATAATTTATTTATTATTTTAATATAAAATAATTTTTTTATTGGACTATATTTGAACTGGTTAGATTAATAAACTAATAAATCAGTAACTAGAACAGTTCGATGACTGATCCAATTTTCAGAACATTAGCAATACCAGATAAACTACCTTCCATAACTACCCAATTACATTTACATTTTACATTTGCTATCATATTTTACTTGCCTTGCTTATTTTAATTCAATTTTGGTGAAAAACATTTTTCTAGACAATAAAGTTCTACAACCAAATAAAATACTTAACCAAATCTAATCAAATACTAAGAATTTTTAAATTTACGTGCGCTCTTCTTTAACTATGTTATTGCGCTGCATCTTCTTTTTTTTATCCCTCTTATTGTTATTGCTTATTCTTCTCCTCTTTCTTTTTTTTCATCTTTCTGTTGTTGTCGCTACTTCTTTTTCTCCTCCTTTTTCCACATCTTTCTTTTTTATTATTGTCGTCGTCGTGTTGCTGCTGCACCTCCTCCTCCTCCTTCTTCTTCTTCACTCCTGTTATTGTTGCTGTTTCTTTCTCTTTTTCTCCTCCTCATTTTTCTCATCTTTCTCTTTCATTATCATTATCATCACCATCTTCACACCCGTTTCATCTCCTCCTTTTCCTCATCTTTCTTTTCTCATTTGAATTTCTTCGATTTCCTCATTTCTTTTCTTCCTCTTCCATTCTTATCATCATCGCGTCTTCTTTTTATACGTATAACAGTTCGAATCCATAATGCACCGAAATTACTCAACGATAATAACACACAAACAAACTCAAATCAAAATAAACATAGACCAAGTGCACCTTATTTAAATATAGAATGCACCGAAATTATTTAATGATGACGACAAACAAACAAACTCAATTCAAAACAAGCATATAAACTAGATTTAATTATCCACAAAAATACATACATGTAAATTTTAAATCAAGAAAAGTCATCAATATGATTTAAATAAAATCATTATTAGGATGAATAGAGAACTAGAAGACTAATAATTTATAATTGTTTATAATTGTGCAATAAACCTAAAATGAAAAGCTCAGATGATCCAGCTAATTGAAATGTTTTTTTTCCTCGTAAAATGAAAAAGAAAAAATAAAAGAAAATGATAAATGAGTACATCTTGTCATAAAATTAATAACTTGAGGGATATAATTGCAATCTGGTAGTGTAACGACAAATAGATATGGGAGTGGGGCTATGAACGACGTCATTTTCATGGAAAAACGAAGGCTATGGAAATGCAGTCTCCAATTCAGTGGGCTCTATGTTTTGTGTTTGTTTCGTGGCTCATAAATCAATCATTGCCAATCCAAATTACTTAGACCTATGACACGTTTTCTTCATCCAACGATTCACAATTCCAGGAATCTTTCTTTGGAGACAACCAGGCCCTACAAGGCTACAATGAATACATACCCAGGATGTGCTCTTTTTTCTTCTTCTTCTTCTTTTTTTTTTTTTTTTTTTTTTTTTAGAACATGCCTCATACATAGTAGGTTCGGATATAATTTTTCTCTATTTTCCTTGACTTGGCTCTCTTTATAGAGGAAAGAGATTAAAGAGGAAAAATAATAAACAACAGTAAAAAATGAATTTTTCTTTTTAAGGTATATTATGAGAAATTTGAAGAGTGGTTGAGAGGAAATTCGTCCACCATTTACTAATTTATCAAAGGTTCGATTCTTACTTTAAACATTAAAAATTTTAAAATTCCGAGTTAGTTATCTCACCTAATATGCACACGACGTATTAAAGTATTCTATTTGTAGACCAAAATATTTTGAATGATGTTTTTGTAAAATAAGTTCATCCTCAACTCACTTCTATTAGTGATTTTTATAAATTTGTATGATTTGATAATATATTTTTCTTAAATGATTTCATTTATAATTCCAACTGATTTTAAATTTGTTTACCTTCAATAATTTTCATATTACATTTATTTAGAATATTTGATAACTAAGTTACAATAATTCAAGAAAAATATATAATGAGAGATATTGTTTTAATCTAATTAATAGTAAAAAAACAAAAAGGTTGGTGGAAGGAATTAAATGGAAAGATATCTTTGAGCAATGAGTTCTAAAAAAACAAGTGATTTTTATTTTTTCCCATTTTTTAAAATAAGTGGTATCTCTCCACTCTTTTTTATTTTATTTATCTGTATCAATTTATCTCTATCAATCTCATGATTCTTTAATTTAAGAATTTTCCATCTTTTAATTTTTAAGAGTATGTATAATTATCATAGTTATCTCTTTTCATTTTTTTTCTATTTTATTTATTTTCCATCAACCTTCCAATTCTTTCAATTTAGTAACTTTTCAACTTTTAATTTTTAGAAGTTGGCATAATTATCGCGTTCTTTTTTATTATGGAACCTTAATACGTACAAGTTCATTTTTTTTTCCTTTTTTTCAAATTGAGTAAAGTATCATTTTTGTTTCCAATATTTTGGGTAAGTTTTATTTATATTCTTAACATTTAAATCGTCATATTTGTATCCTTAACGTTTATAAAAGTGATTCAATGTTATCCTGTCATCAATTATACTAACAGATCAAATTGTATTTTTTAATTATTCTCACTTGGATGTATTCATCCTCAATTAAGTCTCATTTGGATGTGTTCGATTTCAATATTAGACTCACTATTTGTGTTCAGATTCAATTATGTCCCTAAAAAAAGTGAATTATGTAAATGTTGTAGGGATTAGTTTCAACTTTTGATGAGCTATTATCCGGGGTGAATCATCGGTTCTGTCCAGACATTTATATTCTAACTTCAAGAAGAGATTTCCAGAACACCAACTAAAGTTCATGATGTGTAATTGACGATAGGATAATATTGAATCACTTTTACAAATGTTAGGGATATAAATAGGACGATTTAAATGTTAGGAACACAAATAGAACTTACCCCAAATGTAGGGGACAAAAATGATTTTTTTATGTACTCTTTTTCCGTACTAATTCAAATGCGTTGGTTTCTAAAAAAATATTGTGCTGATTTTAAATGAACAGTTTTAAATTACTCATTTTAGATTAGTGGAAAAATACAATTCACGTAAAAAAAACACGAACAATTAGATTAGACCAGAATCAAAATAGTAAGTTAGTAACAAAATATATCAATTTTTACTTTTTAAATTGATCCAAATCAAATTATTAATACAATTTTATAACGAGTTGCATATATAGGCACCGCACATACATATTTTGTTTACAGTAAAAACTAGATGATTATACACATATCTCATTTTTGTTATACGTGTGCACCCGTAATACGTTCATTGTTGTATATGTCTTATCTCATTGTATCTCGTTTACACTGAAAACGACATATGTAATGAGACCTAAAAACGTAAATAGCGTCCAAAATACTTATTTCAGTAAATAAAATAATTAAAATATTTATTTAAAAAAAAAGCTCTAATAATTTCACCTTTATTAGTTATTGTATATGTGTAAGAGTGGAGTATTGATATTTACTAGTATTTTGTAATTCAAAAGATCCACAGAGAAAAATAGTAAGAGAGAGAAGATTATTATTGATTGTAGTGTGTATTTAACGGAGGCTTAACCTCCTATTTATATACGTATATAGGATTACTTTTCAAACCCTTATTAAATATATTCTTTCTTGAGAATGCTGGACTGCCCATCATAAATGGGCATCTATCTTGCCATCCTTATCACAACACTCCCCTTGAATGTCCATTTAGGATTATGTCTCGTTAAAACCTTACTAAAGAAAAATCTAATGGGAAAAAACTTCAGTGAAGGAAAAAGAGTACACTATCCTTTGCGATGGGGACTGCCTCATTAAAAACCTTGTGAAGAAAAACCTAATGGAAAAAAAAACCTAACCAAGGAAAAAAGCATACAGTCTCCCCCTCTTGTCGACATCATTGAACATCTCAAAATCGGCGCATCCCAATCTGATGTACCAATTTTTCAAAGGAGGATTTTGGAAGTGACTTTGTGAATAAATCTGCCAGATTATCGCTTGAACGGATCTGTTGGACATCAATTGTCCCTTGATTTTGAAGATCGTAAGTGAAGAAAAATTTAGGAGAAATATGCTTTGTTCTATCACCTTTGATATATCCACCCTTAAGTTGAGCAATGCATGCTGTATTATCCTCAAACAGGACAGTTGGAGCTATCTTATGATCAATCGGTCCGCATGATGACAGAATATATTAGATCAAACTCCCTGAGCCAAAAACACTCGCGACTAGCTTCATGTATCGCTAGTATTTCAGCATGATTAAAGGATGTTGCTGCAATCGTCTATTTCGTGGACCTCCATGATATAGCTGTACTACCATATGTGAATAGGTATCCTGTTTGAGATCTCTCTTTATGTGGATCAGACAAGTATCCAGCATCTGCATAACCAACTAATTGTGACTTGGATCCATAGGGATAAAACAATCCCATATCAACCATTCCATGAAGATATCGAAAGATTTGTTTGATTCCATTCTAATGTCTTCTGGTTGGAGAGGAATTATATTTTGCTAGTAAATTCACAGCAAATGATATATCGGATCTTATATTATTAGCAAGATACATTAGTGCTCCAATGATACTAAGATATGGTACTTCAAGACCAAGGATATCTTTAGTTTCTTCTTTAGGACAAAATTGATAATTTTTCACATCCAAAGACCTTACTATCATTGGGGTATTTAATGGATGTGACTTATCCATATAGAATCTCTTCAAGATCTTTTTTTGTATATTGTTTGATGAATAAAGATCCCATTTTTTGTATGCTCGATCTGCAAGCCGAGACAAAATTTAGTCTTTCCAAGACCTTTCATCTCAAACTCTTCTTTTAGAGTTTTTATAATTGTTGGAATCTCTTCATGAGTTCCAATGATATTTAAATCATCAACGTATACAGCAATTATAATGAATCCAGATGTAGATTTCTTTATAAAAACACATGGGTAAATATCATCATCCTTGAATCCGTTTTTGGTCAGATACTCAGTAAGACGATTATACCACATTCGTCCAGATTGCTTTAGACCATATAAAGATCTTTGCAATTTGACTGAGTATAACCCCTGTGAATATTCATTGGGTGGTTTAGATATCTTTAGTCCTTCAGGGACTTTCATATAGATATCACGATCTAATGATCCGTATAAATAGGCTGTTACCACATCCATTAGGTGCATATGTATTTTATGGTATGCGGATAAACTGACCAAATAATGCAATGTTTGCATCCACTACAGGGGAATATGTTTCTTCATAATCTATACCGGGCCTTTGTAAAAAACCTTGTGCCACAAGCCGAGCTTTGTAGCGTACAACTTTATTTTTCTCATTTTGTTTTCTCACAAATACCCATCGGTATTCAACAGGTTTTACATCTTCTGGTGTACGGACTACAGGTCCAAAGACTTCACGTTTTGCAAGTGAGTTTAACTCATCCTTCATGGCTTCTTCCCATTTTGGCCAATCATTTCTTTGTCGACATTCTTCGACTGTTCTTGGCTCAAGATCCTTATTTTCATGCATGATATTCAATGCCACATTATATGCAAATATTTAATCGACAATTGTCTTATTTCGATCCCATTTTTCTCCTGTAAAGACATAATTTATCAAGATCTTGTCATTTTCTCAATTTTCAGGTACCTGAACGTCTTTTGGCGTTAAAACTATATCAGAATTTTGGGCAACTACAGGTGTCTTTACTATGTCTTTTTCAACAGGAATAATATTTATCTCTTTTCTTTTTCGAGGATTTTTATCTTTGGAACCAATAGGTCTACCACGCTTCTAGCGTGAATTTGTTTTAGTGGCCACTTGTCCAACTGGGACATCAATTCGAATTGGAACATTTTTTACCGGTATATAAGATTTGGTTATCCTCTTTGTATCAGAAAAGGCATCAGGCAATTCATTTGCTATTCTTTGCAAATGTATAATCTTTTAAACTTCTAGTTCACATTGCCCTGATCGAGGATCAAAATGCATCAATGATGATGCATTCCAATTAAGTTTCTTTCCAGGAAGCTTACTCTCTCCCCCTAATGTTGGAAATTTTGTTTCATCAAAATGAAAATCCGCAAATCGGGCTTTAAATACATCCCCAGTTTGTATCTCAAGATACCTTATTATAGAGGAAGAATCATATCCAACATATATCCCTAATTTTCTTTGGGGTCCCATTTTGGTGCGAGAAGGTAGTGCAATAGGAACATATATTGCACACCCGAATATTCTTAAATAGGAAACATTTGGCTGCTGGCCAAAAGCTAATTGCATAGGAGAGAACTAATGGTAACTTGTTGGCCTCATACGAATAAGTGCTGCCGCATGTAAAATTGCATGTCCCAAGCCGAGGTTTGGTTTTGTTCTCATAAGTAAGGGTCTAGCAATTAATTGGAGGCATTTAATAAGTGATTAATTTGAGCAAGTAATCTCGCAAACGTCAGGTTGTGAGAAGACAATAAGCACACATGTGACCATCTCGAAGATGCGTCTATTAGGACCATAAAATATCTAAAAGATCCACACGGTGGATGAATAAGTCCACATATATTGCCTTGAATCCTTTCTAGGAATTCAGGGGATTCAAATCCAATCTTTACTGGTGATGGCCTTAAAATTAACTTTTCCTGAGAACATGCAGCACAACAAAATTCACTAGATTTAAGAATCTTCTAGTTCTTTAGTGAATGTCCATGGGAGTTTTCAATAATTCTCTGCATCATGGTTATTCCCGGATGACCCAATCGATCATGCCAAGTTATGAATTCATTTGGGTTAGTAAACTTCTGGTTTACAATGTCTTGTGATTCAATTGCACTAATTTTGGTATAATATAACCCAGATGAAAGTGAGGATAACTTTTCTAATATAACCTTTTTATTTAAATCATGAGTTGTGATACATAAATACTCATGATTTCTCTCATTCATGATTTCAATATGATATCCATTCGGGTGAATATCTTTGAAACTCAATAAGTTCGTTAGAGACTTAGTAGACAATAGTGCATTATTTATTATGAATTTTGTTCCTCCAGAAAACAAAATTATAGCTCTTCCAGAGCCTTCTATCACATTGTCTGAGTCAATAATAGCATTAACATATTCTTCTTTTGGCACAAGATGGGTAAAGTATATATTACTTTTGAGAATGGTGTGCGAACTTGAACTATCCGCAAGGCATACATCTTCATTATATATCATTGTCATTTTCTTCAAAGACAAATAATAATAATAAAATGAGTAGTAGTATATGCACAGTCAAATTGAATTCTTGATTGGAATTATTTTTCTAAGAATACTGTATATAGTATCATATACTAAAATTTTATTATTATTATTTTAGAACTTGACACATTTAGTAATTTTGAAATTCATAAATATTTTATTATACATCATACTTGAAATTCAGATGCATAGAAAATAAAACTTAACAATTATTTATTTACATGAATACTTAACAATCTACATACTAAACTATTCTATCATTGATCAAATGGTCAATATTTCCTTCAGGATCCTCAAAGAAATCAGATACATCATAATGAGTGGTGAAATTTTCAGCATCATGATGAGGGGAAATTTGATGGTATAGAATTTCACAATTGAAATCTTGTTGGAAGTATAGTTTCTAAACCAACAAACAATCCTCACATAAAAACTTTGTTTGTCACAAGTACAAACCCCAATAAAAATAACCGAGAGTATTAATCCCGGGTCGTTCTCCCTAGGAATTACAATAAAGTGCATTATTATTGGCTATGAAGGAATGTTTTGGGGTTTTTGTAATAAGAAACAAGAAATGTAAATAGCAAAAGAAATAAGCTAATAACTAAGAAAGCTCTTGGCAAGGAATGAAAACTAGAAGTCCTATCCTCATCATCATCATCAATTGTGACAAGAATTGTCCATTGCTCCACTTAGTTAACCTCTAACTATGAAGGAAAGTCAAGTGGATATAATCGACTTGAGTCCACAAGTCCTAGTCAAATCATAGTGAAAGACTAGCTTTAGTGGCATTGATGAGCGGATATTTTATACGCTTTTTGGGGTTAATTTCATGTAGTTTTTAGTATGTTTTAGTTAGTTTTTAGTTTATTTTCATTAGTTTCTAGGTAAAATTCATATTTCTGGACTTTACTATGAGTTTGTGTATTTTTCTGTAATTTCAGGTATTTTCTGGCTGAAAATTAAGGGAGCTGAGCAAAAATCTGATTCAGGTTGAAAAAAGGACTGCTGATGCTGTTGGATTCTGACCTCTCTGCACTCGAAATGGATTTTCTGGAGCTACAAGAGTCCAATTGGCGCTCTTCCAATTGCGTTGGAAAGTAGACATCTAGGGCTTTCCAGAAATATATAATAGTCCATACTTTGCTCAGAGATAGATGATGTAAACTGGCGTTCAATGCCAGTTCCATGTTGCAGTCTGGCGTTCAGCGCCAGAAACAGGTTACAAATGGGAGTTGAATGCCAGAAACAGGTTACAACCTGGCGTTTAACTCCAGAAACAGCCTAGACATGTGAGAAGCTTAAGTCCCAGCCCCAGCACACACCAAGTGGGCCCCAGAAGTGGATTTCTGCACCATTTATCATAGTTTATTCATTTTCTGTAAACCTAGGTTACTAGTTGAGTATTTAAACAACTTTTAGAGATTTATTTTGGACCTCATGATATTTAGATCTGAACTTTGTACTCTTTGACGGCATGAGTCTCTAAACTCCATTGTTGGGGGTGAGGAGCTCTGCTGTGTCTCGATGAATTAATGCAATTACTTCTGTTTTCCATTCAAACACGCTTGTTTCTATCTAAGATGTTCATTCGCACTTCAATATGATGGATGTGATGATCCGTGACACTCATCACCATCCTCAATCTATGAACGCGTGCCTGACAACCACCTCCGTTCTACATCCGATTGAATGAGTATCTCTTGGATTCCTTAATCAGAATCTTCGTGGTATAAGCTAGAATCCATTGGCAGCATTCTTGAGAATCCGGAAAGTCTAAACCTTGTCTGTGGTATTCCGAGTAGGATTCAGGGATTGAATGACTGTGACGGGCTTCAAACTTACAAGGGTTGGGCGTAGTGACAAACGCAAAAGGACCAATGGATCCTATTCCAACATGAGTGAGAACCAACAGATGATTAGCCATGCGGTGACAGCGCACCTGGACCATTTTCACTGAGAGGACGGATGGTAGCCATTGACAACGGTGATCCACCAACATACAACTTGCCATAGGAGGAACCTTGCGTGCGTGAAGAGGAGTACAAGAGAAAAGCTGAGATTCAGAAGACAAAGCATCTCCAAAACTCCAACATATTATTCATTACTGCATAACAAGTATTTATTTC
>NC_029787.2:50215965-50222097 GCF_000816755.2 Arachis ipaensis | reverse complement strand
ACAATTCGTGCACCAAGTTTTTGGCGCCGTCGCCGGAGATTGTTCGAGTTTGGACAACTGACGGTTTATTTTGTTGCTTAGATTAGGAAAATTTTTTTCTTTTTGGTTTAGAGTCTTACATTATTGTTTTTGGTTGAAATTTTCTTTTTTAAATCCTTATTTTCTCTTTTTAAATTTTTCGAAAAATTTTTATAAACTAATAATTGAGTTTTTCTGTTTGAGTTTAGTTTCATATTTTAAGTTTGGTGTCAATTGCATGTTTTTATTTTCTTTTAAATTTTCAAAATTGTGTTCATTGTTCTTTCTTAATCTTCAAGTTGTTCTTGTTTATTTTCTTTGTTTGATCTTTAGTTTTTCTTGTTTTGTGATTTTTCTTGTTTTTCTTGTGCATTTTCGAATTATTAGTATCTAAAAAAAATTTATTTATTAAATACCTTGTTAAAACACTTTAAATTTATAGCTCAATTGGCTAGAGCGTGATGCTTATGTTCTTGGTAATTGGCTATTTTCTTTTTAAAAACTTTTTCAAAATTAATTTTTCTTTGAATAAATCTTGTGCCAAACTTTAAGTTTGGTATTTTTTTTGTTGATTTTTCTTTAGTTTTCGAAAATTTTGTTTTGGTTTTCTAAAAATTTTAAGTTTGGTGTTCTATCTTCATGTTCTTGTTAGTCTTCAAAGTGTTCTTGAGTCTTCCTTGTGTTTTGATCTTAAAATTTTTAAGTTTGGTGTTCCTTGGTATTTCCCTCCAAAATTTTCAAAAATAAGGAGCATTAGATCTAAAAATTTTAAGTTTTGTGTCTTTTTATTGTTTTTCTCTTTCCTCATTGAATTCAAAAATATCTTTTTTCTTTATTTTAATTGATTTTTCGAATTTTCCTTTTAAAAAATTCAGATTTTATTTTAAATTTTTTTTTATCTTATCTTAGTTTTAAAATTTCAAAATTCAAATCTTTATCAAAAATTTTTCAAATCTTCTTAATTAAGTAATTATTTTAGTCTTAAATTTTTTGTTCTTAATTTTCGAATTCTATATTTAATTTCAAACTATTTTATTCTCTTTTCTTTTATTATTTATTTGTTCCCCTTTTACAAAAGAAAAAAAATAAAAATATATTCTATTTGCTATTCATATCAATTCCCTTTTCTCCATCATGGATCTAAGTGGAATTGAACAGTCCAGAAGGACTCTGGGGTCATATGCCAACCCCACTTCTGCTTCATATGGGAGTAGTATCTGTATACCCTCCATTGGAGTCAGTAGCTTTGAGTTGAATCCTCAGCTCATTATCATGGTGTAGCAAAGTTGCCAGTATTCCGGTCTTCCTCAGGAAGAACCTACAGAGTTTTTGGCACAGTTTTTACAGATTGTTGACACAGTACATGATAAGGAAGTAGATCAGGATGTCTACAGATTATTACTGTTTCTATTTTCTGTAAAAGACCAAGCTAAGAGGTGGTTAAATAACCAACCTAAGGCAAGCATAAGGACATGGAAACAGCTGTCAGAAAAATTCCTGAATCAATACTTTTCTCCAAAACGGATGACACAGCTAAGGCTGGACATCCAAGGCTTTAAACAAGGAGATAATGAATCTCTTTATGATGCCTGGGAGAGATACAAAGAGATGCTAAGAAAATGCCCCTCTGAAATGTTTTCAGAATGGGTGCAGTTAGACATCTTCTATTATGGGCTTACAGAGAAAGCTCAAATTTCTCTAGATCACTTAGCTGGTGGATCTATACACATGAGAAAGACAATTGAAGAGGCTCAAGAGCTTATTGATACAGTTGCCAGAAATCAGCATCTGTACCTAAATAGTGAATCTTCCATGAAAGAAGAGGCTAAAACAGTAACTGCTGAACTCAGTCCTACAGAACAAATTACTGAATTCAATAAGCAATTAGACTTTCTAACAAAACAGCTGGCCGAATTCAAGGAGATACTACAAGACACAAGAATGGCTAATATAAATATGGAGGTACAGTTGAAGCAAATAGAAAAATAGTTATCAAAACAAATAACAGAAGAGTGCCAAGCAGTTCAATTAAGAAGTGAGAAAACATTAAATACCTCACTTTAAGGCAGCAGGAAGCCAAGAAAAGAACAAACTGCTACCCAAAATCCCTCTGAGGACAGTAAGAGCCCAGAGAGGAATAACTCTGGCGCTCAAACACTAGAAACAGGCAAGGATTTGGTGTCAAACACCCAATGGAAGCTCAGTTCTGGCGTTCAAATGCCAGGAACAAGTAAAGAGTTGGCGTCCAACGCCATTTCAGCTTCTAACCCTGGCATTCAAATGCCAGTGAGGGATCAGACACACACAAGTGCTGATAACAACCCCTCTAAAAAGGCTTCTCCAACCACCTCTGTAGAAAATAAACCTGCAGCAACTAAGGTTGAGGAATATAAAGCCAAGATACCTTATCCTCAAAAACTCCGCCAAGAGGAGCAGGATAAGCAATTTGCTCGCTTTGCAGATTATCTCAGGACTCTTGAAATAAAGATTCCATTTATAGAGGCACTTGAGCAAATACCTTCTTATGCCAAGTTCATAAAGGAGATCTTGAGTCATAAGAAGGATTGGAGAGAAACTGAAAGAGTTCTCCTCACTGAAGAATGCAGTGCAGTCATTCTGAAAAGCTTTCCAGAAAAGCTTAAAGATCCAGGGAGCTTTCTGATACCATGCACCTTAGAGGGTAATTGCACCAAGACAGCTTTATGTGATCTTGGGGCAAGCATCAACTTAATACTTGCATCCACTATCAGAAAGCTTGGTTTAACTGAAGAAGTTAAACCAACCCGGATATGTCTCCAACTTGCTGATGGCTCCATTAAATACCCATCAGGCGTGATTGAGGACATGATTGTCAGGGTTGGGCCATTCGCCTTTCCTACTGACTTTGTAGTGTTGGAAATAGAGGAGCACAAGAGTGCTACTCTCATTCTAGGAAGACCTTTCCTAGCAACTGGACGAACTCTCATTGATGTCCAAAAGGGGGAAGTAACCCTGAGAGTCAATGAGGATGAGTTTAAGTTGAATGCTGTCAAGGCCATGCAGCATCCAGACACACCAAAAGACTGCATGAAAGTTGATCTTATTGACTCTCTGGTGGAGGAGATCAACATGGATGAGAGTCTCGAATCAGAGCTGGAAAACATCTTTAAAGATGTTCCGCCTGATCTAGAGGATTCAGAGGAATTGAAAAAGCCTCTGAAACTTCCTCAGGAAGAGGAAAAACCTCCTAAACCCGAGCTCAAACCATTACCACCATCCCTGAAATATGCATTTCTAGGAGAAGGTGACACTTTTCCAGTGATCATAAGCTCTGCTTTAAATCCACAGGAAGAGGAAGCACTAATTCAAGTGCTAAGGACATACAAGACAGCTCTTGGGTGGTCCATAGGTGACCTTAAGGGCATAAGCCCAGCTAGATGCATGCACAAGATCTTATTGGAGGATAATGATAAGCCAGTGGTTCAACCACAGAGGCGACTAAATCCAGCCATGAAGAAAGTGGTGCAGAAAGAGGTCACCAAATTACTGGAGGCTGGGATTATTTATCCTATTTCTGATAGCCCCTGGGTAAGCCCTGTCCAAGTTGTCCCCAAAAAGGGAGGCTGTCATCTGCCTGTGGAACTGGAATATAAGGCCTATTGGGCAACCAGATTCCTAAAATTTGATGCCAAATTAGCTGGAGAAAAAAGATTGCTCCAGCTGAATGAGCTAGAGGAATTCAGATTCACTGCTTTCGAAAATGCCAAGCTTTATAAAGAGAAATAAAAAAGGTGGCCTGACAGAAAGCTGTCATCTAGAATCTTTGAACCAGGACAAAAGGTTCTGTTGTTTAACTCTAGGCTCAGGCTATTCCTCGAGAAACTAAAATCCCGGTAGAGGGGACCAAATGTGATTACAAGTGTATCACCATACGGTTATGTGGAGCTTCAAGACATTGATTCTGATAAGAAGTTCATTGTTAATGGACAGAGAATCAAGCACTATCTTGAAGGCAATGTTGAGCAAGAGTGCTCAAGGCTGAGGCTAGATTAAAAGCTCAGCAAGGTCCACCTAAAGACAATAAAGAAGCGCTTGCTGGGAGGCAACCCAGCCATTAACTAACTTTTTCTGTTATTTTATTTTATTTTATTTTATTTTTCATTTTAATTACATGAGCTTAATATTAACAAGGTAAAGAATCAATTGCATAGTTCACAGGGCTACAGAAGGATTCAGAGTACAAAACAGAAAAAAGGAGCTCACTGGCAAGAAAACGCCAGTAAGGATAGCCATCTGGGCGTTAAACGCCAGAAAGAAGCATCTTCTGGGCGTTGAACGCCAGAAAGAAGCACCTTCTGGGCATTCAGAAAAATGCCCAGTGACAAAGGAGTTCCTGGTGTTCAACGCCAGAAAGAAGCAACAGCTGGGCGTTGAACGCCCAGGAGAAGCAGCATTTGGGCATTAAATGCCCAAAACATGCAGCATTTGGGCGTTTAATGCCAGGATGGTGGGGAGGAGGTAAATTCGTTTTTACTTCACAATTTTTATTTTAATTTTAATTTTCATGTTTCAATTCATGATTTCTTGCATAAACATGTTACAAACTCTCAATTCCAAAAATCTTTTAACCCTAATTTCTAAAAACCCTTTTTCAAAAATATCAAATGTATCTTAATCCATAAACACAAATCCTTTTTTTCAATCCAATCCAACTCTTTTTCAAATTCTCCAAAACAAATCTATCTCTTTCCTTCTAAAATCTTCTCAACTCATCAATATCTTTTTTCAAATCTCCACATTATCTTTTTCAAAATCCATATTTATCTTTTTCAAATATCTTTCATATCTTTTCAATTTTAAATCACATCTTTTCATATCATACTTATCTTTTCCAAATCACTTTTTCTATCATATCTTTTTCAAATGATTTTCGAAACCCACCCCCTACCCCTTAAATATTGCTCGGCCTCTCCCCCTCTCCTCCACAAGTTGCGCCTAGCTCTCCTTCTATCCCTCTCCTTTCTTTTCTTTTGCTTGAGGACAAGCAAACCTCTAAGTTTAGTGTGTTTATCTGTGATCACTAAACCATACCCACTAAGATCATGGCTCCTAAAGGAAAATAACCCACTCCAAGAGGCAAGAAAGAGAGTATTCCAAAACCACTTTGAATCAAAGGAAGTTCTTAACCAAAGAACATTCAGACCATTACTACAAAGTAATGGGTCTAAGATTAGTGATCCCGGAAGTCAAGTTCGATCTGAAAGAAGATGAATATCCGGAGATCCAAGAGCATATTCGAAACAGGAACTGGGAAATCCTAGCTAATCTTGAAACAAAAGTGGGAAGGAATATGGTTCAGGAGTTCTACGCTAATCTGTGGCAAACAGACAGGCAGAGAATATCTGGAACTGCCCTCTATGAATATCGGACTTTGGTCAGAGGAAAGATTGTTCACATCCACCCTGACAAAATCAGGGAGATCTTTAAGCTACTTCAGCTGAAAGATGACCCAAACTCCTTCAATAGGAGAATGATGAGAACAAACAAGGGCCTGGATAAGATTCTAGAGGATATATGCATCCCTGGAGCCAGGTGGACCACTAGCAGCAAGGGCATCCCAAATCAACTCAAGAGAGAAGATCTCAAACCAGTCGCCAGAGGATGGCTGGACTTCATTGGGCGTTCTATATTACCCACTAGCAACCGTTCTGAAGTCACCGTTAAAAGAGCAGTGATGATCCATTGCATTATGTTGGGAAAAGAAGTGGAAGTTCATCAACTGATTTCATGTGAATTTTACATAATTGCAAACAAGAACTCCAAAGATGCCAGGTTGGCTTATCCAAGCTTAATCTCTATGCTCTACAAAGATGCTGGAGTAAGGATAGGAATAACAAAGTATATCTCAGTGGAGCAACCAATCACTAAAACCACAATGGAAAAACAACAAGTGCAGGATGACCCTATCAAGAGAAGAGCACAGGAATTTCTCCCGGAAATCCCTCAATTTGAATATTGGGAACAGCTTGAAGCATCTGTTACCAAGTTGCAAGAATCTATGGACCAAATAAAGGAAGAACAGAAAAATCAAAACAGCATGCTCTGTAAACTGCTCAGAGAACAAGAAGAGCAAGG
>NC_029787.2:50212530-50214987 GCF_000816755.2 Arachis ipaensis | reverse complement strand
TTGTTGAGTTCTAATCTTAGCCTTAACTCTGTGATAATTGTTCTTATTTGAGTTTTACCTTAGAAGTTATATATAAATAGTAGTAATTAGTATCTATATTTTGATTTTATCTCCAATTAAGCTATAATTTATTTTTCTCATCATCATTAAACATAAATAAAATAGCAGATTTTCTTTAGAATAAGGAGGCAATTTTCTTTCGAGTTTTTTATAAGAAAAATTCTAATTATTTACATGTGGTGGCAATGCTTTTTATCTTCTGAATGAATGCTTGAACAGTGCATATGTCTTTTGAATTTGATGATTATGAATGTTAAATATGTTGGCTCTAGAAAGAATGATGAAAAAGGAGAAATGTTATTTGATAATCTGAAAAATCATAAAAAATGATTCTTGAACCAAGAAAAAGCAGTGAATACAAAAGCTTGCAGAAAAAAAAAAAAAGAAGAGAGCGAAAATAAAAGAAAAAGAAAAAGCAAGCAGAAAAAGCCAATAGCCCTTAAAACCAAAAGGCAAGGGTAATAAAAAGGATCCAAGGCTTTGAGCATCAGTGGATAGAAGGGCCTAAAGGAATCAAATCCTGGCCTAAGCGGCTAAACTAAGCTGTCCCTAACCATGTGCTTGTGCCGTGAAGGTGTCAAGTGAAAACTTGAGACTGAGCGGTTAAAGTCAAGGTCCAAAGCAAAAAGAAGAGTGTGCTTAAGAACCCTGGACTCCTCTAATTGGGGACTTTAGCAAAGCTGAGTCACAATCTGAAAGGGTTCACCCAATTATGTGTCTGTGGCATTTATGTATCCGGTGGTAATACTGGAAAACAAAGTGCTTAGGGCCACGGCCAAGACTCATAAAGTGGCTGTGTTCAAGAATCAACATACTGAACTAGGAGAATCAATAACACTATCTGAATTCTAAGTTCCTATAGATACCAATCATTCTGAGCTTCAATGGATAAAGTGAGATGCCAAAACTGTTTGGAAGCAAAAAGCTACTAGTCCCGCTCATCTAATTAGAATCTGAGCTTCACTCAAAAACTCTGAGATATTATTGCTTCGTGACTTATTTGTATTCTATTTTATTTGTCTAGTTGCTTGGGGACAAGCAACAGTTTAAGTTTGGTGTTGTGATGAGCGGATATTTTATACGCTTTTTGGGGTTAATTTCATGTAGTTTTTAGTATATTTTAGTTAGTTTTTAGTTTATTTTCATTAGTTTCTAGGCAAAATTCGTATTTCTGGACTTTACTATGAGTTTGTGTGTTTTTCTATAATTTCAGGAATTTTCTGGCTGAAATTGAGGGAGCTGAGCAAAAATCTGATTCAGGCTGAAAAAAGGACTGCTGATGCTGTTGGATTCTGACCTCTCTGCACTCGAAATGGATTTTCTGGAGCTACAAGAGTCCAATTGGCGCGTTTCTAATTGCGTTGGAAAGTAGACATCCAGGGCTTTCCAGAAATATATAATAGTCTATACTTTGCTCAAGGATAGATGACGTAAACTAGCGTTCAACGCCAGTTCCATGTTGTAGTCTGGCGTTCAACGCCAGAAACAGGTTACAAATGGGAGTTGAATGCCAGAAACAGGTTACAACCTGGCGTTTAACTCCAGAAATAGCCTAGGAACGTGAGAAGCTTAAGTCCCAGCCCCAGCACACACCAAGTGGGCCCTAGAAGTGGATTTCTGCACCATCTATCATAGTTTATTCATTTTCTGTAAACCTAGGTTACTAGTTGAGTATTTAAACAACTTTTAGAGATTTATTTTGGACCTCATGACATTTAGATCTGAACTTTGTACTCTTTGACGGCATGAGTCTCTAAACTCCATTGTTAGGGGTGAGGAGCTCTGCTGTGTCTCGATGAATTAATGCAATTACTTCTGTTTTCCATTCAAACACGCTTGTTTCTATCTAAGATGTTCATTCGCACTTCAATATGATGGATGTGATGATCCGTGACACTCATCACCATCCTCAATCTATGAACGCGTGCCTGACAACCACCTCCGTTCTACATCCGATTGAATGAGTATCTCTTGGATTCCTTAATCAGAATCTTCGTGGTATAAGCTAGAATCCATTGGCAGCATTCTTGAGAATCCGGAAAGTCTAAACCTTGTCTGTGGTATTCCGAGTAGGATTCAGGGATTGAATGACTGTGACGGGCTTCAAACTCACAAGGGTTGGGCGTAGTGACAGACGCAAAAGGACTAATGGATCCTATTCCAGCATGAGTGAGAACCAACAGATGATTAGCCGTGCAGTGACAGCGCACCTGGACCATTTTCACTAAGAAGACGGATGGTAGCCATTGACAACGGTGATCTACCAACATACAGCTTGCCATAGGAGGAACCTTGCGTGCGTGAAGAGGAGTACAAGAGAAAAGCTGAGATTCAGAAGACAAAGCATCTCCAAAACTCCAACATATTATTCATTACTGCATAACAAGTATTTATTTC
>NC_029787.2:50183202-50212032 GCF_000816755.2 Arachis ipaensis | reverse complement strand
CATGAGTCTCTAAACTCCATTGTTGGGGGTGAGGAGCTCTGCTGTGTCTCGATGAATTAATGCAATTACTTCTGTTTTCCATTCAAACACGCTTGTTTCTATCTAAGATGTTCATTCGCACTTCAATATGATGGATGTGATGATCCGTGACACTCATCACCATCCTCAATCTATGAACGCGTGCCTGACAACCACCTCCGTTCTACATCCGATTGAATGAGTATCTCTTGGATTCCTTAATCAGAATCTTCGTGGTATAAGCTAGAATCCATTGGCAGCATTCTTGAGAATCCGGAAAGTCTAAACCTTGTCTGTGGTATTCCGAGTAGGATTCAGGGATTGAATGACTGTGACGGGCTTCAAACTCACAAGGGTTGGGCGTAGTGACAGACGCAAAAGGACTAATGGATCCTATTCCAGCATGAGTGAGAACCAACAGATGATTAGCCGTGCAGTGACAGCGCACCTGGACCATTTTCACTAAGAAGACGGATGGTAGCCATTGACAACGGTGATCTACCAACATACAGCTTGCCATAGGAGGAACCTTGCGTGCGTGAAGAGGAGTACAAGAGAAAAGCTGAGATTCAGAAGACAAAGCATCTCCAAAACTCCAACATATTCTCCATTACTGCAGAACAAGTATTTATTTCATGCTCTTTTATTTTTCGCAATTCAAACTAATAAATATAATTGATATCCTGACTAAGAATTACAAAATAACCATAGATTGCTTCAAGCCAACAATCTCCGTGGGATTCGACCCTTACTCACGTAAGGTATTACTTGGACGACCCAGTACACTTGCTAGTTAGTTGTGCGAATTTGTGAGAAATAGTAATATTGACATTGACATACACAATTTCGTGCACCAGGCATTCAAGTCAACTAGCAACTTCTAATTATCAATCAACAAAAGAGTTTGATAACTCAAGAGTCTCCAATTACTCAACCAAAGCCAAGAGGAGAAAAATCTACACTAAAACCCAACCAAGTATTTTATCAAATACTTGGAAGGCATAAAAGAAAAGTAAGATAAAATTGCAAGAAATGTAAATCTACAACTATTCAAGCAAGGAAATAACAAAAAATCAATTAAACAAGAAGAAACATGAAACATAAATTGCATTAAATGAAAATTAAAGAAAACAAAAGTGCATGAACATAAAAAAGACTAGAATAAGAAATTAACAAAAGGAACTACAGGAGTAAAGATGTAGCAATAAGAAATTAAAAGGAAAAGTAGATGAAAACAAGAATTAAAATCTAGATCTAAGAAGAGATTTCAATATAATCTAACCTAATTCTAGAGAGAAGAGAGAGCTTCTCTCTCTAAAATTCTAACCTAAAACATGATAAAAACTAAACTATGACTACTTGGTTCATTTTCCTTTCAATCCTTGGGTTCAATAGCATCAGAAATGAGTTGGATTGGACCCAAAATGCTACAGAAATCGCTGGGCACGATTTGCTCAAAATGGCCCACGTTGATCATGCAACATGTGCGCGTGGAATGATGCGTACGCATCACCAAATGCAAGGAAACTATGGAAAGTTTTATATCATTTTGAAGCCCTAGATTTTAGTTTTCCAACACAACTAAAACCGCCTCATTTGGACTTCTGTAGCTCAAATTATGATCGATTAAGTACGAAGAGGTCAGAATTGACAGCTTAGCGATTCCTTCATTTCTTCATGAGTTCTCCATTTTTGCATGCTTTTTCTTCATTCCTTCAATCCAATCTTTGCCTTCTAATTCTGAAATCACTTAACAAACATATCAAGGCATCGAATGAAATTAAAGTGAATTAAATTTAGCTATTTTAAGGCCTAAAAAGCATGTTTTCACACTTAAGCACAAATTAAGGAGAATTTATAAAACCATGGCATTTCATTGAATAAGTGTGAGAAAAGTTGATAAAATCCACTCAATTAAGCATAAAATGTACCACAAAATAGTGGTGCATCACATCATTTGAAATGAAATTCATTTCCTTTCCTTTGTCATCATTTTTCAAAGATGTTTGATAAAGATCGACTAGGTGCCTTGGGGTACGACAGGCACGCGACCAATGGCCATTTCCACCACAACGGAAACACTTATCCTCTGTTGATTTTTTTTACCCAGTGTTTCTTTCTTTATCCCACTTCTGGTGAGATCCTTTCTTATGAACATAATTTTTCTTCCTTCCATAATTTTTCTTCTTACTAAAACCTTGTCATTTACCTCTTTTGGGGTAATGATTTGCTGCATTTGTTTCAGAAAATGGGGCGGCGCCAGCTGGGCGTGCTTCATGATTTTTTAAGAGCAACTCATTATTGCGTTCAGCAACAAGAAGGCAAGAAATTAGTTCAAAATATTTTTTAAATCATTTTTCTCGATAATGCTGCTACAGGAGCACATTCGAGGCATGGAAGGTCGAGAAAGTTTTCTCTAACATGTCATTATCAGTTATCTTTTCCCCACATAATTTCATTCGTGAGGTGATTCGAAACATTGCTGAATTATATTCACTTATGGATTTAAAATCCTGTAGACGCAAGTGTGTCCATTCATATCGGACTTGAGGAAGTATCACCGTCTCTTGATGATTATACCTTTCTTCAAGTTCTTTCCACAGATCTGTAGGATCTTTTAGTGTGAGATATTCATTTTTCAATTCTTCGTCAAGATGATGACGAAGGAAGATCATCGCTTTGGCTTTATCCTTCTGTGATGCATTATTTTCAGCCTTAATGGTATCTCCAAGATCCATTGAATCAAGATGGATTTCAGCATCTAGTATCCATGATAAATAGTTGTTTCCAGATATATCAAGAGCATTAAATTCAAGATGAGAGAGTTTCGACATAATGAAAATTTGTTACCTGAGTCTTCCTAAAATTTGATCAGAGTCTCGTACTGATAACGTGTTGTAAAATAAATAAATAAATAAGGAAGATATAATATAAAATAAAGAAGCATAAATAGAAGAGTAGAGTATTGATATTTACTAATATAATTATCTTACTATAATATAAGTAATCTATATATTTACTAGTATATTGTTGAACCGCCCATCATAAATGGACATCCACCTTGCCATCCTTATCACAACACAAACCACCTCCTCCTCCTCCAATTTTAGTCGCGATTTTTTTCTGTAGTACACGCTGTCATCTTCTTTGCGCTTAGTCTTCGTCACTCAACTATAACCAAACAAAATTTCTGTCTTTCTTACTTCAGCATTTCGGCAAAGTGTGGTGAGCTTCTTCTCCTTTTTTTTGCTTATTTTGATTTTTGCATGTTATCCTTTTTTTTTTATTTTTATTAATTTTTTAAATACTCAATTTTAAATTTGATTTTGATCTTTTATTTCAAGTGATAAGTGAGTTATGTATGTTAGCTGTGGCGGTTTGATTTTAGATTATTTGATTAATTAATATGGTTAAAATATGATGGCTTAAATGGTAACCACGAATGAATGTTGGATGCTACATTTAACTCTTATTTTAATACATGAATTTGATAAAATAATATACGTATTCATTTCAGACACTGAAACCTGATTTATTGGAGAAAGGATTATTGATGTTTAACTTCTAATTTGGTATATATTACTATTTCTAATTAACCCAACTTAATAACTTTTTTTTCTTTTATTTCATGCATATTCTTCTTGTGTAGACCATTGCTATTGACCCTGATATACATCAACAAGCTTTATTACTATATATGAAAGAGAGAAAAAAAATGAGAGCGAGAGGGGAGAGGGCCAGAATGGGTGGAAAACACCAGGAGGGGTAGAATTAGGCAATTTAGTAGAAATATGAGGGTTTGGAATTGAGAAGAGTACTGTTGTTTGGAAAACGAATCGTTCTCTATTTTTGTAGATCATCTTCCTGTAGATATATCAAAAAGGGAGTTGTACCACTTGTTCAACTGGACTGGACGTATAAATGATATCTATCTCTCACGAAAACAAAAAATGGTAATACTTACATGTTTGCATTCATCCGGTATACAACAAAGGGTGGAGCGTTGAAGGCTATTGCGGAGATGAATAGAACGAGGTTACGAGGGAAGGTTATTTCAGTCGGAGAAGCTAGGTATCGATGGCACGAATGAAGGGGAGAATAGGAAGAGAATTCATGAGGCGGGTGACGTCCAAAATATTGTCAAGATTCAAACTCAACATGAGGAAAGTACAAGAGTCCCGAGGAAGAATGTGGAAGAGACGAGGAAGGAAGGAAAAAAAGAGGATCCACATGGCAATGGGTGGACGAAGAAGATGAAAATTCCGGTGGCAAAAGAGAATCTGGACTGATTACAGAGGAGTCTAATAGGTGGGACGACAAAGGCTATAGACTTTTCTTCTTTGAAGTATATGATTGGAAAGAATTTTTCTCAAGTTGTGCAAGTACGAGAACTAGGAGCGTACAAGGCACTCATGACTTTTGATAGTGTCTTGAGTGCAAAAGAAGCTTACACGTTCAAAATGAACAACCTACTACAAATTTTTTACAGCGTATGGAGATGGGATGAGGAGGAGCACAGTGAAACTCGAAGGGTATGGTTAGAGTGCTTTGGTGTTCCTCTACATACATGGTCAGCGAAGACGTTCAGAATAATAGGAAGCCAATGGGGAGAAGTAATTGGATGTGACAAAGCCACGAAATCATGCCTCTCATTCAGTATGGGATGGGTACAAATAGATACTTGTATCATGGACATCATCAACGAGTAGATTCACGTCACAATTGGTACTAGCAGATTCGATGTCCTGGTTAAAGAGGTTGGTCATGAGAGTTATGGAGTGGAGTGCAAGATTGAAGAGGTAGGTAATCCTTATCTCCCAAAAGCTTGCGAGATGGTTGCTAGCAGTTCGAGCGCCATGGTACAAGTGAAAAGTAGAGATTCGGTGGCTGAGTTGGTGATGGCGGTGCCAAGGGAGGAAGAAACGGATAAGGGTAGAGTAGTAATTTCAGAGGATATTTTGAATGAATGGAGTAATTGCAATTTAATTCAAATTCATACAGCAAGGAAAACGGATGATCCTGTTTTAGAGGGCAGTGAGGATTTTATGGGATATAATGATTTGATGATTAATGATGCTGAATCAGAAAAAATAATTAGCTATGATTAAAATAATGATAGGCTGAAGAATAAGGATTGTTGGAGAAAAAAAGAAACCTAAAGCAGGCTTCTTAGTAGGCCCAAAAAAGTTTATTGTAACAGTTGTGCCAAAGGAGAGAGCTTGGACTATTTTTCCTTAGTTGAAAGCCCAGATCATGTTAACATTCATGCTGATGCGGCTATAGGAGGTGGGTTGGTGAATCCGAGTCGAGCGAGGGTTGACTGGGTCGAAGCTGCTCCGAGTCCTGGGTTATGCGCCACGGTTCATTATCAAGTTGAAGGGGAGATCTCAGGGTGTGATGCCGTAACAGATCAACGAAGCTTGGGAAAGCTCGTAGCCAGCGAGGAGCGACGGACTAGTGGAGGAGATGGTGCCGTCGGGCTTGTAGCGGTGTATGCTGCCTGCGATCTTCAACCGGAGGTATGTCCCCCATTGGAGATTGTGTCTTTGTCAGGGTATCACTCAACGCCGGCAATGGCGGGGTTACGTTCTTCCATGGACGGCGATGTTGACATGGAAGCGGCAGTGCATTGTCTAGTGCCTCAGAAAAAATGAAAAATACTGCTGGTCTGAAAGTTGGTCCTGTTATAGGTGGAGATGACGCACCTGTAGATGGTTTAACTTTGCACGGTGCGGGAGTTAATAAAGGCAATATCGGGGCTGGGAGTGTCGGGAAAATTAGTGTTGAAAATCCGGGGAACAGTTATGGTAAGGATTTGGAACGAGAGGAGCAGATGCTGGAAAATCGGAAGACGTGGGAGCTGGCTATTGAATCAGGAGCCGTGCAGTACAACGATGAAGATGATATCATGGCAATTCTTCAAGAACAGAATGAGGCTTTAGCTCAGAAGAGGAGATTAGCAAAGCAGAAAGAAAAGGCACGAAGATGCAGACCAAAAAATCTTAAAAAGGTGTGTAAAACAGTTTTAAAATGATTTTTAGTTCTTGAATTGTTAAGGGGTTAGGGGGTGTTGGAAAATTGAGTATGGTGAAAGAACTAAAAAAGAAGCAAAAGTGAATATATTAGGGTTGGTTGAAACTAAGATGCAAGTTGTGACTAAGTTTGATGTAATGCGTATTTAGGGGAGCGATGCTGTAGGGTGGGAGTTTGTAGAGTCGACAGGCACATTCAGGGGTCTATTATCAATGTGGGATGACATGTAATTTAAAATAAATAATTGTTACAAAGGGAAAAGATGGTTATGTGTTAAAGGAGTACTGTTAAAAAATGAGTTCAATTGTACGTTTTATTTAGTATATGGTGCTCATACTAAATTGGAGAAACTGGCTGTGTGGGAGGAACTGAGTTTTGTAGCTGAGTTAGGTCGAGGTCTGATATGTTATATGAGATACTTTAATGAGGTTATACAGATTGAAGAGAGGAAAGGTCAGGATAGGTTACAGCATCGGCAGAAGAGTTCAAGAATTGGGTTCAAGATATGCAGTTAGTGGACCTACCGTTGAATGATCGAAAATTTACTTGGTTCAGAGGCCGCTCCTGCAGTCGTATTGATAGAGTTCTATTGAGTGTAAAATGGCTTGAGAAATTTTCAGAAATTCGATTAAAAGGTGGACCAAGAGTTATTTGGAATGTATGACTAGAGAGGAATAGGTGGATCTTTAATAATAAGGAAACCGGAGTGGAAGAGGTGTTTCTCAGATCTTTGACTAGGTATAGAGAATGGTGTAGTTTAAATCCTTTTGGTTGTTGATGGCATTGCTGAAGATAACACTAGGATTGTTTTCAGGTTTTGATTGGTTGTTTTTTATGTTTGAGACTTTGTTTGTGACTTTGTCGCTCCACTTTATTGTGTTGAGCTTACTTATTCAAAAAACTACATGAACAAGCTTTGCTAGATTTTGGAATCAAACACTATGTTTGTGGTTTATGAGTTTTCTTTTCTGAAATTTTATATCTTATATCTACTTTTGATTATAATATAATTATAGCATTCGAACTTTATTTTGAATTTTATAGTTTAATTATTATTTTGAGTATATTTGATTATAACTGAATTTTAAAATATGGTTTAAAGTATGTTTAATTAAATTTGATTATAGTATGAGTCTAAATTTTGATTTTAATTATTGAGTTTGGTTATTATTTTAAATCTATTTGATTATAACTGAATTTTAAAGTATGATTTGGAGAGTGTTTGATTATAAACACGAGTTTAAACTTTGATTTGGACTCTTGAGTTTGATTATACCTTGAGCATATTTAATTACAACTAGATTTTGTAATACGATTTAGAATGTGTTTAATTATTACCTTAATCCCGTTTGATTATTATTTGTTGATTTTGCCATATGTTTATAAAATAAAGCTCTACATTCAAGCAAAATACTTAACCAAGTCTAACCAAGTTGTTATAATAATTTTTTAAATCACGCGCTCCTTCTCCTTGTTACATGATCAATAGTCATTATACATTTAGTTTGAGAGTACATTTGTACTCCAAGTTTGTTAGATATAATTAAGTTAGTCAAGCTTAGTTTGTTGAAATTTGTACAGTAGGTTAGTTTGTTAGTTTTTTAATTGTAAGCATATATATTGAATAGAACCTGAGTAAGTAGTTTCGCGTGGTTCATTCTCTTATTTTGGAGATGCCAACACTCATGCTTTTTCTCTCTGAGAACTAACTTCTTCTTCCATCTCTTTCTTCCACTTTCTAGAACTTTCTTCTCGTTTTTCACTCATTCTTGATTTCTTTAGTTTTCTTCCTCCATTTTTTCACTTCTCTTCACATCTAAGCTTACACGATAGAGATGATGAGAGTTGCTTCACCTCAATTCACGGTTCTTTAACATGGTGCGGTGAGCGTGGACAGAGGTGAAGGCTCCGATCACGAGCACTGATGTGAAAGATCTAATAGGTTTGAAGTTTGAATCAAACTTGTGGTTTTGAGCATCCGGATCTTGAAACTTACAAGATCGTTGAGTTGAATCCCTAATTTTCAGAAAGAATGGCCAATCAGACCTCGAATTTCGACATTCAAACACTTGCGGACCTCGTTAATCAGGTTAATCAATTGCAATCAGCAGCAAATCGAGCGAACAAAAGTCCGATTATGGATCCAATGAGTCCGTATTTTCTGCATCCCGGTGAGAGTCCAGGAACTCCTTTAATTTCTGTGATTTTAGGTCCCAGTAACTATCATGCTTGGGAGAGAGCTATGTGTAGAGCGTTGAGATCTAAAAATAAATTGAAGTTTGTTGATGGAACTTTAGTAAAACCATCCGAAGATGATTCACTGTTTGATGCGTGGGATAGATGCAACACATATGTGGTGTCTTGGTTGAATTTGTCTTTAAGTCCAGAGATAGCACACAGTGTGGTGTGGATGGACGTTGCTGCAGATATATGGCGTAGTTTGAGACATCGCTATTATCAGGGAGACTCTTTCAGAATGGCTGAGTTACAAGAAGAATTGTTTAGCATAAGGCAGGGAGACCTCAACATTACTGCATACTTCACCAAATTGAAAGGAATTTGGGAAGAGTTAGATAATTTTCGCCCAATTCCAGCATGTAAGTACTGCACTGGAACTTGTGATTGTGGTTTAGATGTGATGAGGAATTACCAAGAAGATACCAATGTAGTGAGGCTCCTCAGGGGACTAAATGATCAATTTGCTGTAGTGAGGTCCCAGATCATGTTGATGAAGCCGCTTCCAACGGTAGATGCAACCTTCTCACTTTTGTTACAGCAAGAGAGACAAAATGCAGATATCATTGAAGGAAAAGCATTGATAACCATGGGTGACACTAGAGCCAATCAAAGCTTTAATCCTCAGATCAATATGGCCACTAGAGGGGGTAGGAGCCTTAGAGCCAGAGGGGGTAGATTAAATGGAAGAGGAGGCAGAAGTCAAACTTACAAACAGTGTGTATTTTGTGGTAAGAGTGGACACACTGAGGATGTATGCTATAAAAAGCATGGATACCCACCTCATATGAGGAGTGGCAGCGGCAGTGGAATCATCAACATGGTTACTGATTTGAATGGTGATAATATCAGTAACAACACTCAAGAAGCAATTAGCAAGTTAGAGGCTCAGTTCTCTGCAGATCAGAGAGCAGCATTATTGGCACTTCTTGAAAGGGAGAATAATCAACAACAGAGTCATAACACAGGTTCTAATCACACCATTTCTCTACCATCAAATCAAGGTATTGCATTCATTATGTCTTTGGCCACATTTAGTCCAAATTCCTGGGTCATAGACTCAGGAGCTAGTGAACATGTTTCTTTTTCATTAAAATCATTCAAAAATTTGTATCACATAAAACCTATACGCATTAACTTGCCTGATGGTACTCAAACAGTTACTGACGTAGCTGGAACAATAGAGTTTAGCAACACATTTCATCTAGTACATGCATTATACATTCCCAACTTTAAATTCAATCTCATTTCAGTATCAAAATTGACTACTGATCTGAAATGTGAATTCGTTTTCAATGATTCTACTTGTGAGATACAGGATTATCTCTCCAAGAAGATGATTGGAGTAGCTGAACAAAGAAGAGGATTATATGCATTTGAGAGTCTGACAACTATTGCATCACCAAAACTACATACAACATTAACATCTCTGAGTTGGCCTCACAACTCCAATAAACATGAAGCAGGAGCCTTATGGCACTTTAGACTAGGACATATACCATTTCAAAGAATAAATGTAATGCAAAAATCATATGACTTTTTGACAAATAAAGGATTTATGGATCCCTGTGATGCTTGTCATTTTGCCAAACAAAGAAAGATAGCTTTTTCACATAGTTTCTCTCAATCTTCAGCTTTATTTGACCTTGTGCACATGGACATATGGGGACCCACAGGAACACCTTCCATGGAAGGTCACAAATATTTTCTAACAATAATAGATGATAAAAGTAGATATACCTGGTTGCATCTCATGCGCTCTAAAGCTGAAACTGTTTCCCATGTGCAAAATTTTGTCAATTTCGTACAAACTCAATATGGCAGCACCATAAAGAAAATTAGAACCGACAATGGTCTTGAGTTTAAAATGCCTTCTTTCTACAATTCCAAAGCCATAATTCATCAAACAACTTGCGTTGAGACACCTCAACAGAATGGAATTGTAGAAAGAAAGCACCAACACATTTTGGAAGTTACTAGAACATTAATGTTTCATTCAAATGTACCTAAAAGTTTTTGGCATTTTGCTGCAGCTCATGCTATCCATTTGATCAATAGGCTTCCTAGTATGTCCCTCAATGAATCATGTCCTTATCAAATTTTAAAAGATAAATTACCTGAAATTGCTTACTTGAGAGTATTTGGTTGCCTTACCTATGCATCTACATTGACTGCACATAGGAAGAAATTAGATACAAGAGCCAGAAAATGTGTACATCTTGGTCATAAAATTGGAGTTAAAGGATATCTTTTATATGATTTGTCAAATAGAGAAGTGTTTTTGTCAAGAAATGTCAGTTTTTATGAACATGTACTACCTTTTTTACAAACTGAGAAACTTGAATCATCATTACAACATCATGCAGCACCCTGCATACCTACACATTATACTTTTTTTGACCCTTTTGACTCACCTCATCATAATATCATCAATAATAACACAAATCACACACAATCTGATGGTACTCAGCATGCATCTCATGACTCTCAACACACTTCTGCATCCATTGAGTTAAGCAGTGACAATTCTAATCAAATTGCACCTAATAGTCCTCAATTAGAAAGTACTCTTAGAGGTTCAGCACCCCAAATAATACCTCATCAACATACATTACATGAAAACCATGAGTTGCATTTAGAGACACGAAAGTCACTTCGCCCTAGGAGACCACCGTCTTATTTGAGAGACTTTCATTGCATGATTGCCTCTTCCAATGGTTCAGCTACTACCAACACCACACATAAATATCCCCTCTCACAAGTAGTCTCATATGAGTCGTTGTCCCCAAAGCACAAAGCATTCACACTAGCTGCATCCATACATTTAGAACCCAAAACTTATGATGAAGCTGTTAAGGATTCGAGCTGGAAAGAAGCTATTAATAATGAACTTTCTGCTTTGGAGAGGAATAAGACCTGGACACTTACTGAATTGCCTGTTGGAAAGAAAGCAGTGGGTTGCAAATGGGTTTTTAAACTCAAATTGAACCCGGATGGATCTATAGAGAGACACAAAGCACGCTTGGTGGCACAGGGTTTTTCTCAAACTAAGGGTGTTGACTACAAAGACACTTTCAGCCCTGTAGTTAAAATGAACACATTTCGGATAGTTATGGCTATTACGGCTATCAAGAATTGGCATTTGCACCAGTTAGACGTCAATACAGCGTTTTTACATGGAGATCTCAATGAAACTGTCTATATGAAACCTCCACCAGGTCTCAAAATTCACAAACCAGGTCTGGTATGCAGATTAGATAGATCCCTCTATGGATTAAAACAAGCAAGTAGACAATGGAACACAAAGCTTGCTGGCTCTCTAACTAAGGCTGGCTACACTCAATCTAAGCATGACTATAGCATGTTTACCAAGAACACTTTGAAGGGTTTCACTGTTATCTTGGTATATGTTGACGATTTAGTAGTTGCAGGTAGTGACTTGCAGGAAATTCTTCAGATCAAGACTTATTTGCATAACTTGTTCAGAATTAAAGATCTTGGGGAGCTCAAATACTTCCTTGGCATGGAGGTAGCTTGAGGCAAGAAGGGCATTTCCATTTGTCAGAGAAAATACTGCCTCGACTTACTGCAGGATTATGGAATGCTTGCTGCCAAACCAATATCCACTCCTATGGATTATACCACTCATTTGTCAAAAGACTCGGGAACCCCTCTAGCCTCAACTTCAGAATATCGCAGAATTGTTGGGAGACTCTTATATCTAACAAACACAAGGCCTGAAATTTGTTATGCAGTATCTAGATTAAGTCAATTCTTAGATTGTGCTACAGATAAATATTTTCAAGCAGCATTGAGAGTGTTAAGATATCTCAAAGGAGCACCAGCAATGGGTTTATTCTTTTCTTCAACCACTGACCTCACTCCTTCTGGCTTCTCAGACAGTGATTGGGGAACATGCCTAGATTCTAGAAGATCCATCACAGGGTATTGTTTTTTCTTGGGCACTTCAATAATTTCATGGAAGAGCAAAAGGCAAGATACAGTTGCAGCATCATCCTGTGAAGCAGAGTATAGGGCATTGGCTTCAGCAACAAGAGAGGCGCAATGGCTTCGTTACATGATGAAGGAACTTTAGATTGACCAACAACGACCAGTGAGGATTTATTGTGATAGTCAATCAGCATTACATATAGCTGCTAATCCTGTTTTTCATGAGAGGACAAAGCATATTGAAGTGGATTGTCATATTACAAGGGATAAATGGCAAGAGGGGGTCACTAAGTTGCTGCCAGTAACAAGTGCTGATCAAGCCGCAGATATTTTAACTAAAGCTCTTGCACCTAGCCTGTTTCGAAACTGTCATAACAAACTTGGACTATTGGACATTTGCACTCCAAGTTTGAGAGGGGGTGTTACATGATCAATAGTCATTATACATTTAGTTTGAGAGTACATTTGTACTCCAAGTTTGTTAGATATAATTAAGTTAGTCAAGCTTAGTTTGTTGAAATTTGTACAGTAGATTAGTTTGTTAGTTTTTTAATTGTAAGCATATATATTGAATAGAACCTGAGTAAGTAGTTTCGCGTGGTTCATTCTCTTATTTTGGAGATGCCAACACTCATGCTTTTTCTCTCTGAGAACTAACTTCTTCTTCCATCTCTTTCTTCCACTTTCTAGAACTTTCTTCTCGTTTTTCACTCATTCTTGATTTCTTTAGTTTTCTTCCTCCATTTTTTCACTTCTCTTCACATCTAAGCTTACACGATAGAGATGATGAGAGTTGCTTCACCTCAATTCACGGTTCTTTAACACTCCTCCTCCTTGTTTCTTCTTATTCTTCTTCCAAATTCGCGTAGGTTCTTCTTTTTCCCTTCTTCTTCTCCTCCTTCTTTAATGTTGCTTCTTCTTCTTTTTCTTTTTCGTTATCGTCATCACCAATAATACCAACATTTTACGAATATTTTTATTAGTTCTGATTTTTTCTGCTGCTACCATTAAATAATTTCGGTTTATTTCTTAATTTATTTCGGTTCATTTATGTGTTAATTGAGGTTCACTTGATGTTGTTGATAAGTATTGACCAAATTTTTTATTCCTTAAGTAATTTCGGTTTATTTCTTAGTTTAATTGAGATTCATTTGGATCCAGAAATAAATTCGATATGTTTTTGTTAATGATTGAGTCTTTTTTTAATAAAAAAGAATGAAATTATTTATTGTCACTTTATTCGATTGTATTAGATTTCATTTCATTCCATTCAATTTGTCTTGAAAGCTATTCCAACTATTGGGACAAATTATTCATCGACAATACACTTGGGTTGCAAATGAACCGAAAATATTATTAAAGCAAAACTATTGTATAATATTAAATGAACCGAACATTTATCCATTATATAAATTCAAATTTAAAAACACCTACGTCTAAAATGAAATGAAAATATTATCAAAGTGAAACTATTGTATAATACCAAATGAACCGAATATTGTCCATTATATAAATTCAAATTCAATTCAAAATGTTAGTTTTTGTTAGCAAAGTGTTAGTGTTGTTGGTGATTACGATAACGAAAAAGAACAAAAAGAAAAAGGAGGAGGAGGAGAAGGAAACGGAAAAATAAAAAGAGAAGACGAAAATGAAAAAATTGTGTTATTAAAATATGCGTGTGATACACATTAGTGTGATGAAAGTAATTTTTGTTAAATTTAAACTAATTTAATTAAATTTAAATACAAAAATATTTAAATATGTAGTTGGGTTGATGTTTATATTAATTAACTGCTTAAATATAAATATAATAATTTTTTATCATCTATAAAATATTCATTAAAATGATGTCAAATAGTTCAGTAATGTTATAAATAAGAGGAACTCATCAATTACCTTTTTGCTTTTTTAAAAGTATCATTTGCTTTCCATTACATCTGACTTTTGTTTGTATTTTAAATTAAATTTAAATTAAAGAGAGTGACCCCTACCGAAAAAAATTAAAGCGACGGGTTCACAGTGTGTTCGCAGCTTAGAATTTCTTTCTTTTTTTTTTTTTTTGGTCTTTTCGTATGACACATTTGTATTGCCGGTTGAAAAAATAAAAAGGAGTTGAATGAAACGGTAAATCTAGCATATGTTAACCTTAGCTTGTTTCAATATTCACCAGTTGAGAAACCTCCTTTGTCTAACTTAATTTTTTTTTGCTTATTTATATATATAATCAAGTATCCAACTACCCAATTACGTACTTACCCATATTATACTAAAAGCTTGAAATAATAGTTTTACAATACGATGTCTCAATCATTGAAAATGACTTTATCAAGAAACTGGCCCACTGACAAGTGACCCTTACACAACATTAATACTAAAATAAATACTAAAATAATAATTAATAAGGCATATGAATCCGTTTAAAGCTATAATCAATTTCTTTAATCAAAAGCCATATATTATATACACATTTTAGTAACAGCTACCTTGTTCTATCCAATAATTAGCTCGTTCATTTATTTAAATAAATATTAAAAATTTAAATTTTATTATGTACATATAAAAATTTATTAACTAATAATAAATTTTTAAATAAAATTTTCATTTAAAAGATATTATGAAAAATAAAAAACAGTCACTTAAACCATTAAAAATGAATTTGTTAGCGATTTTTCTAGCAATCATCACCCACAAAATTCCAAATGAAACCACGGGCTATAGTCCAACCACTCCATCAATTATTTTTGGACCCCTCTGGTTGCTTTTCCATAGTCCATAGTCTTATAAAAGACAACACCAATCTCCACCTTCACAATAATAATCTTTGGCACAAACACCAACACTAACACAAACACAAACACATGTATCTCTAATCTTCTCCATACTCCCCACAATCCTTGTTACAAAATTGAAAGAAATTATTGTTACATATGTTAGGGAAGAGAAAAGACCAATTATGATCGGAAAGTTGTCGGAGTTGTTAGTCGCCGGAGGCCGCGCCTCTGCAGTTTTGGACACCATAGGGAGTCCAAGAAGCCCTTTGGACATGAACTTGAAGATGCAATCATCATCACCAAAGGGCTTAAAGAGCTATGACCTTGGTGGTGTTGGCCTAGCAATTGTGATGGCACTTGACAAATCCAATTATAACAAAGAAGGTAGTGAGATTTTGCCAAAACATGCCGTTTCTGTTTGTACTACACCAAACAACATGAACCGGTACCGGTCTAGGCCAATCCCGGTTCATAACGAAAAACAACACCAAGATCATCATGAGACTGATGTTCCAAACTCCGAAGATTACACATATGTGACGTATCATATACCTAATAACAAGACCATCACTAAGGTTTACTATGATGGCGGTGAAGAAGGTGCGAATCTAAGACATGGTTACAGGATTAACGACAACAACAACAACTACTTTGGCGTTGGTAGAACAACAACAACAACCACCACCACCCCACCAACACAAAATTTGGTTGTTGAAGGTGAAGCGTCGTTTCCCACATCGGATTTTCTCAGTTCATGTCACCTTTGCAGAAAGAAACTCCATGGCAAAGACATATACATGTACAGGTATTGAACATGAATCCAAATCTTTACGTTGTGTTTGGTTTGTGTTTTTTGTTTTTAGATTTTTGTAAAAAATAATTAATATATATTCGGTTTGAAATACTAAATAGGCAATCAATTTTATTCTCAGAATTTTTATTTTATTGTTCACTGAATTTAGTTGATAAAATTTTGGGAGGTGGACTAATTATTTATTTATTTATTTTGTGAGCAGAGGAGAGAAAGGATTTTGTAGCCCAGAGTGCCGTTCAAGGCAGATAATGATTGATGAGAGGAAAGAGCTTTGTAGATCAGAAGCTTCAAGATCTGTGGAACTCTCAAGTTCACCATACACAAGGGACCAAATGTTTTCAACTGGGATTATTGCCCTTTAACCTTAGGACTATATATTTATGAGAATTTAAACACCTTGGTTGTAATAATAAATTGTAACCAAAAGGAAAATTTTGATCGGAATAAGAATAGTTATAGAGATTTCTAATATAGCCATACTTTTTTTTTTTTTTGGGACCAGGATGTATACAGAGAACTATGAACTTAAGATCTCAATTGCATAGATTTGGGTGTCTTCACTTCTTCTCATCATGAGTTTTGTCGAAGGCATGAACAAGTTGAGACTTCAGAGTTTCATTCTATCTTTCAATTTAATTTTCCTTTCGTTATCTATTTTTGTTATTATGGGTATTTGACCTTATACCCCCGACACTGCTCTGCCCTGTTGCGTAGGTTTCCGTCCATTCATACTATTCATCAATCAGATGAGCATATGCCATTCAATGACACAAAACAAAATTTGCCATTCATCAACTAAGGGTTTTTCTTTTTTATCTTTCCATTTTATTTTATATAGACATGGTAAAAATGCTTTAATACTTGAAGATATCAAGGCTGGTTCTACTATGGGGAAAGAATAATGTGGTCCTCTAAGGACCTGGGAGGTTTTATAAAATAAAAAAGTTACAGGGGTTGATTTATAAATATTAATTTAGTTCAAAAGCTGTGTTTAGGAAAGTGTTTAAAAGATAAATTTGCTGATGATTTAGATGACTAGTGTAAACACTGGAAACGAACAAAACGACGTCGTGTGTAGAGACATATAACCATCGAGCAAGAAAAAACAGCAGCTGCAGGGAGAAATGGCTTCGACTGAGCTACAAGAAAGGAGTATCTTCGGCGACTTGATCTGACGGACTAGGGTCGAATCTCAGCACACTCATATCAACATCTCTTTGTTACGCCTTCCATCCACCAGATCCACAAGGTTAGTGGAATTTTTTGCCGTATGAATGTTTGAGGTAGGAATTGGGGAACCCTATAACGACAACCCCTAATTTTTAATGAGTGCCGTATATTTCACCTTGCTGATTTTCTTTCCTTTTATGGAGCAAAAAGACGTGTAATGGGGTTGTTTTTCACGGTTTTAATGGGATGTAAAGTGAATTTTGTGTTGAAATGTGATACTGAGTTGAGGTGGTGTAGATTTCTTTGGTTCAGGGGAGGCTTACCCTTTCATAGCAGTGCAAGCTGAGATATTTTGAGCATACTTTTCAATATTGATAAGTGGTAACTAAGAACTTTGTTACACTCTTCTGCTTTTGTAAGGAAAATTAAAGGGAGAAAAAATAGATAAGGGTCTATGCAAAACATTGGCTTGAGAAAAAAATTATTTGTTTATTTATTTATACAGCCCTACATCACCAAGCTATAGTCCTACTTCCCGTTATTACAGTAGATTATCTGCAGAGTATAGTCCCACATCACCATACTATAGGTGAGTCATTCTTTGGATTCTTTTGATTTTTGAACTTTGCTAATGGATGCAGAAATGGAACTTGCCAACACTAAAATGAGGATGAGCCTTAACCTTGGTTCTCAATAGTAGCCTTTTGGGTAGTTGAAAATGGTACAGTGACTTTGGTAGTGAAACTGCACACTTGTTTTGTTATAGTTCTTCACTCCAAGTAATTATGTGTCATATTATTTTGCAGCCCCTCATTTAGTCCAAGTAGGTAAGTTAAGAACAACAGTACAAATGTTCTCTCTATCTTTCTTTCTTTCTTTTTTTCCTGCTTTCTTATGTGGTGCTAAAATTGCAAGAGGTTGCATTTCTTCTATTGTTTGACTAATTCACATTTTTACATTTTACAAGTCTGGATTTCAGCCTAACTTCTCCACAGTTCAGGTATGCATCTATAGATATCATTATTTTAGTTGCCAAATATCTGGGCATGTCTATTAATTTTGCCATTCTGTTTCATCATTCGTAGTGCTTCAATGGAATACTCGCCAAGTTGACCTGGTTACTCACCGTCATCAACCAGCCAATACACTCCATAGACAAGTGCCAAGGATGAGGATGATAATACAACTCTGAGGTAAACTCACACCTGAAGAAAATTAATATATGTCATGCTTTCTATCTTTATTGGATGGAGTATTTGATAGTAAACATAATTATGAAAATCTTCAGTAGGTATATAAGGTGATTCAATATTCACTTGATTCTATTTTGCTCGCATTGATTTAATAAATGTGCATTTCAAAATAAAAATTCTTTAAATAGTCTCTCATTTTTTTCAAAGAAAAGAATAGTACAAGAAGGTGTTATTATTTTTAATGTAAAACTACTTTATACTAAAATAATAATTAAAGATATTTATTAAACAAATTTCATGAATAAAAAAATTACTATAATATCAAGTTTATAGCTTTTTAACATAAAACATTTGTACTCTCATTAGTTATCCTATTTTTCTAAAATATTTTTCAAACACAATAATGGCCAGATGTTTAGAAAATTGGAGGATATTTATTGTTGCTAGTATAAGAAATCGAGGGAAAAAGAAAGAAGGTTTTGATGTTGACATTCTTGCACTTTAACTTTCCTTGGGATTCATGGTAGCACAACAATATTGAGTGATAGCATTTGGTCCTAGCATTATTAGTAGAGTAATTAGCTATAAGTAAAAATAAATTAAATAATAGTTAGAAGACTTATGATGGATTATGATGAGATATGAAATTTAAGTTTCACTTTTTTAAATTCTCTTACAAATGCTTGGAATTTGCATTGGATTTTTAATTACCATATTTTAGGTGAAACTTGTGAGTATGCTGTTGGCATTCAATAAATCATGAGTTTCTAAAGGTGCACAATTTATGAATGCAGACTACACATATTCTATGCCTTGAGTTTCTTCATGTTTTTGCTTATGTATTTCTGATTGCACTGCTAGCGACAGGTTAAGCATAGTCAGAATTTTGTAGTCGTCTTTCATTTTTTATTTTTCATATTTCCCTTTGAAATCAATTAAGATTGGTTAGATCAATTTATGATGTCTTGTCTTTGTTTTCTTATCATTGGGTTTTTTCGTTTCCGATTTAATAATATCGAATTACCAAGAAGATAGTTCTTAGCGGTTTGGGATTTAGCGAGTAACAATGGAGGGGACCGAGGAGGTTTCATCTAATTTTCAGGAGAATGTCACTCCAGGGGTAAGCATATAATCGTAATCTTGATGGAAAATGAAGTAAGAGTATTTTTTAGGACAACCTCTTGGCATCAAGTGTGTATTGCTATGGTAATGGATTGTTTCAGGTGGACGAGGACCCGATAGAAAATGAAACCTTTGTTGCAGAAACAGAATCCGTTCCGATTGGTGCTAGTCATTCAGACGATCAAAGAGATGTCATCGTTCTTGACGGAATAGGTTCGTTTGGGACAATTGATTTTGATGCGTTGCGAGCTGAGGAGATTATGATGATAGAGTTTGTGGATTTGAAAACTGCTTACGACTTCTATAACGAGTACGGTCGAATTAAGGGGTTTTCCATACGGCGGTCGAAGGTAGGGCGCTGCAGGAAGGCAGGATCTGAGGGCGACATTATATGACAAATTTTTGTATGCTCGCGACAAGGTGAACGAGATGCAAAGCATGTTCACAGAAATGATAGGAAGATGGATCCTAGACCAGTAACGCGATGTGGGTGTAATGCGCGGATAAAAGTTCATGTTGACTCAAGGAACGGGAGATGGTACGTTGAGTTCTTCTCGGATGAACATAACCATGAAATGTTGGAGGCAAGGTTTAGGGGAATGATGCGGTCTCACCGGGCAATAAAAACGGGGGATTTACACCAGATTAATACTATGAGAAGCTCTGGCCTTCGAGTTCCGACAATATTTCGGGCTTTTGCAAACCAAAGTGGTGGATTCGAGATGGTTGGGTTTCAGGTGAAAGACATCTATAATGCAATTGAGAAGCAAAGAAGAGCTGGAGCCAGCGACACGGATAATGCACTCAAGTATTTACAAATGTTGAAGAGTCGTGACCCCTGTATGTTTTGGAAGTATTCGTTGGATGAACAACGGAGGCTCCACAATATTTTTTGGTGTGATGGCGCAAGTCAGTATGATTTCAATGTTTTCGGAGATGTTATGGGGTTTGATGCAACGTATGGGAGGAATAAGTACAAATGTCCCCTTGTGATATTCTCTGGCGTGGATCACCACATGCGCACTGTTGTGTTTGGATGTGCGGTTCTCTCAAAGGAAGGGGAGGAAAGCTATGTGTGGTTGCTTCGGGCATTTCTGGAGGCCATGAAAGGAAAGGCTCCTAAGTCCGTTATTACCGACGGTGATCAAGCCATGAAGAGTGCAATCAAAGCTGTATTTCCAGAAGCACATCATAGATTGTGCAGCTGGCACTTGCTACGCAATGCGACCGCTCGAGTAGGTATTCCACGGTTCATGACCAAGTTTCGTCTTTGTTTAATGGGGGATTTGGAGGTCGATGACTTTGAAAATATATGGAATGATGCAGTTGAAGAATTTGGGTTGCAACAGAATTCATGGGTCAAGGATATGTATGAAAAGAAACATATGTGGTCAAATGCCCACATTAGGGGCAAGTTCTTTGCTGGGCTCAAGACAACATCAAGGTGTGAGGCGCTAAATATGCAAATAGGCAAGTTTATACACAACGGCTACAACTTGAGGGAATTTATTGAGCATTTTTAACAGTATTTAGAGTTCATGCGTAGGAGAGTAGTGGTAGCTGATTACAAATCTGCTTATGGAGATCCGGTTGTGAAAACAAGATTGGAGGAGTTAGAGCGGTTTGCAGCAACAGTATACACACGAGAGGTCTTTCTCTTATTTCGGGAGGTGTTATTATTAGCTAGCAATGTCAGAGTAGTTTCTTCGAAGAAGACAAGCACGTGTACATTGTTTGAGGTGGCCATGTATTGCCAAGGTAGATCATGGAATGTTTCGTGGGGGGAGATAGATGATGAATTCAGATGCTCTTGCTTGCGCATCTCTTTTGGAATCCCCTGTGTCCACATAGTTGGTGTGCTTGTTACACTAAACATGGTTGTTATTCCAGATAGTCTTATACTGGGTCGTTGGACAAAGAAGGCAAAACAACCACCAATAAATAACCATGTATTTAGTGGAGAGATTCCTGATGCAGCCTATATGAGTATGCATGCGGCAATTCTCGATGACTGTAGAGAACTGGTAAAGCTTTCTTGTAGTTACTTTGAGGATTACTACGAGGTGAAGACCAAAATAGCTAATGAACGAGACGCGTTAAGAGAAAAGATCCGGAAAAGGTTGGCGACCACTGCTGAGGGCGGGGGCGATGATGCGTCCATACACGATCCTCCGAGAGCCAGACATAAAGGGTGTGGTCGTCATGTTGTGACGACTCGTGGGAGGTACCGGCGTGTCCAACGCTGCAGAAAGTGTGGCAAGGCTGGCCATAACGCTCGTAGATGCGCAGACGAGAATGGTGACGATACCACGCATGTATTAGATGCTTTTGGATCATCGCACAACATGGACGAGTTAGAAGAAGCTGAGGCTTCACAACAGATGGAGTACGATGGTCTGAGCTTTTAAATGAGTTTGAATAGGTATTACCTTATTTTACATTACTGTTTCATTATTGATTGAATTTCAATCCGTGCTCTGCGGTTGCTCATTCCACAATTATACACACCAAAGCCAAACGATAGCCAAATGAGACAATTTGCACAACTCCTACAGCTTTATATTGTTATTATAAAAATTAGATGAAGGAATTGTTTCATTACTATTGTCATTGAAATTGAAAATTCACTAATATATCAATTCAAAAGCTTATATCTCAGAAAAAATTGGAAAATAAAAGGTTCTTTTTTATCATTTTTTTGCTGACTTCTGTATAAGTATTAATATTTACTTGGATACTCAATAGTAGGCAAGAAGCTTTTATCCATTCCTGCCCAAACATAATGTTCTACCAATTCTTATATAGACTTATGTGGAAAGAGATAGAATTGTTACTAATCCTCTGTGCAAGCCCTTTAGTAGTTGCATGTTTATTTTATAATTTTATTTGTTGTTATATCTGTAGGAGTATAGATAGGATAGGGGCTTTTACGGAAATCTAGTTCAATATTAGATAGAGCATATAGTTAAAGAAGGCTGACTTCCTTGTGACTTTCTTACTCGTGTAATTTTCCTTTAGCTTATTAGTTTCTGCAGTTGGATTGAAGTTGAGTTTATTGTTTCCCCAATTTTCTTATGCATTTGCAGAATTGTTGCCAGAGGACTACAGCAACCAAGCAGGCTCTTATCAAACAGTTGTCCATGGTAGGCATACCACTACAGGAGAAATTTGAGACTATGACTAGCATAGTGTAATTTTACGTCTTGACTTTGTTAATGTTGATGCTAATTTGTGTGTATCATTTTAACAGAATCAAAACCTAGCTTTGTTAATAAAGAAGGCTTTTAATGTGTTTATTGACATTTTAACGATTTTTTTTGGTAATGAGTTTCGGTTAAAAGAAGCTCTTTTTGTAGTTGAACTATCAAGTAGTCAAGTGGGCCTATTAGTTAAAATATTAAATTAAAAGGGAAGCCCAACGCTGTAGTAGAATTATCTTTTGGTGGGCCTCAACACATACACAATTTCTACTATCCAAAAAAGAAAAAGAACTTACTAAATGTACTGGAGAAAATAACACGAAAAACTCCCTTTAATGTGGTTCCTTTTTTTTTCGTATGCAAGAAAAAAATAAAAGATTGTTCTTTTTTCTGAGGAGGGAAATTACTCATGTAGTTAAGATGTGAAAGGCATCATAAACCACAATCCTAGCAGGACCCAACACGTAACAGAAGGATGTCCAAAGCATTCATTAATTTCAATGAAGTGTTTATGCCCCCTCCCCCAAACACTCCACAGAGAGAAGACAACATAATAAAACAATATTCTAGCGTTGTTGTGTGAATAATAAGAACCCGCTGTGTGATTTGAAAAATTAGATAAGTCAAAACACTATTCTAGCGTTCTTGTGTGTATAATTTGAACCCGCTGTGTGAATTGAAAAATTACATGCGTTCTTGTGTGTATATTTTGAACCTGCTGTGTGAACTGAAAAATTAGATAAGTCAAAAGACTAGATACACTATCATGCATGTCTCATATTCTCACAAAGTAGCACAACATGTAGATATCTAAATTTAGCATTAGTAGTTGTTGATAATAGTCCTCACCACAACAGTGACATGTGTAGCTAAGAAGGAAGACATTCCAAAACCTACAAGTGCACTTGCATGCTAATGCTCCCTTGACATAGTTAAGCCAATTTAGATGACCATCATGGATGTTGAAATTATATTGGGATAACAAAAAAAATGGACATCTAAATCGGCGCTAAGATTGTTCATGGACCATACTAGCATAGAGTGCACTAAGAACATTAACCTTCTACTAATACGTGAAATTAACTAAAATATTAAACATTCATAATACTAAGATATAAGTAGGTTCCTAAGGCATGTATATAACAACCACATGTTCTCATGGCAAGATTTCTCTTGCAGTCCTTCGAGAATTCCAGTCAACTAGGGACCGCTGAAAGAATTCATCTCGCATTTCATTGAAGTGCTCCGTAGCCAACGCAAGCGCAGTGTCCATCCTTATCTTGTCAGATATACAGTCAATGTTGTTCTGAAAAAGTGAGTGACAAATAAATAATAATGTTATTGTTACTTATGCCATCTCTATAAGGCTTGGATAATGTGAAGACAGAAAAAGTTAAGGGAAGAAAACCTTTCGCTGCCCAACAGGGTTCAGCGTAAACAGCTGCTCCATTTGGAGCCAGAGAAGCATCCACAGTTTGTCATAGTAGCTGCATGGATAACAAAATTATAGATCCCATCATGATTTAATGAAGATAATATTATCAAAAAAGTAGCAGCTGTCAAAATACCCTACCAGTTGTTCATATTTGGAACCCCGAGAACAAAATTTGGGTGCCATTCAGCCAGAGGAGGTCTGCTGCCCAAAACGTTCAGGTCAGGGTACAAGACGTTGATGACCTTATCTAGTGCCCTTGCCTATAGATAAACCATAGAAGAGGACCATGAAAAATGTTGTTGTGTTAATAATGGCAGATTAGAGTTATTTGATTGCATAAATGCATATTGATTTGCTTCAATTTGAGGACTATTAGGAGATAATGGCAACTTACATGATGACACAAATGACTCTTATGACTCTCTTATTGTATATAGATAGCTGAGAATTCCCATGAATGGTTATTGGTTTAGGGCTAATCATAGAGGTGAGGAACTCACAAGATATTGGAAGACAAATTGAGGAACTCACAATATATTGGCAAACATTCGATGCACTAATGCCCTATAAATCAGGTTGAGCAAATCCCACCACGGTAGGAGTTCACAGAACAACTAATTATAATGAAATAAACTTAATTTTCTTAGTTTTTTTTTTTATCTATGTGGTTAATAATTTGACTATCAATAGTGTTCATTTCCCTATAATAAAAGGAAATAATTACCACCAAGTAGCTCAGAAGGGGTTAAACTTACCACCTCTGAAGCAGCATGAACCCTCCCCATATGGGTTTCAAGTGTTGGAAAACTATCAAACAGCCATATTTTTCCGTTTGGGATGTCCACTGTCATAAGATAGTAGTGGATTTCTTTTGACGGTTTCAGCACATCTTTCATTTGAACATAAATCTGAATAATATACAACACATTCATGTGAGAACGTATCAGCATGTTGGAAATAGAAAAATGAATGAAAGGGATACAAGGTGAACTTACATATTTCAGAGCAGTTGATTTGGGAAAGTAATCATCGGCATAATACGAGATAACATGCTCGTCGCCGATATCCGAGTCTAGTATGAAGTCCTGCAAGGAAGGAGCAAACCAAAGTTTATTTATTTGTGTCCCAAATGTGAATGTTAGCTAGGTTTTTAAACTGAATAACTACTTACTGAGAAAATGACTGGGAGGGACCAGACAGTGCAATCATGGAGTTGAGCTTGTGTCCATGCAGTTTTGTAAGACATGAGCTCCATGACAAAGTCCGATGGATCATTCCCTGGCAAAAGGCAAGAGAATGCTTCACGGTCCATGGTATGAGTTCCTCTCTTGAAAAGAACCTCATTCGAACTCAATGAAGAACCAAATAAGTAGGCCGCTGCCTGAGCCTCCTCAAGGCTATACCGCATTGCCCGCGTAATCTTGAAGTTCGAACGGATAAACTGTTAAGACGTGAAACAGGTTGTTAGAGTTCAGATAATGGCGAAAGATAAGCAGCTAACAGTCCATAGACAATGCTTCTTACCGGAGGAAAGGTAACCCCAACAGTAGCGCAGCTCAACTTCAGTGGTGGTTCTCGCATTGGCTTGCGCATCTTGCCACTCCTCTTCATATCCTCTGGAGAGCGTTCAGCAATCTTTGCAATCTTCGAAGGTTTTGGTGTGCCAAGCACGGAAGGTGCACCGCATGCAACATTCTCACCAAGTCCACCCTAAACAAGTTCAAATAAAAAGTTGTTCTCTACATTAACAATGACAAATGAGTTTCAAACAGGTTCATGGGAAATGCGGTTAACATAATTACCCTGACTTTACCCCTCATTTGCAGAGGGATGTAGGAGGAATGGACCGGGGCAGCTGCTGTGGCACCTGAAGAGGAACCTCCGGCGCCGGACTTGTTGAACATGCGGGTTTGTTCTTGATGAATAATAGAGCCCAATATAAGAGTGTCCTCATTCCAGTTGCCAAGGATCCCAGAGTGCAGCAACGGTTCCATAGAGGGCACGGTGTCACCTGCAGGTTGGTCAGCTGGTTTTTCGGGGATGTAGACCTCCTTCTCATCTCTTGCAACCGGAATGGTTAAGTTCTTGCCACCGCCGACGTCATCATCGTCAACAACAATAACATCAGAGGCGGCGTTGAGAGACTTGCTAGGTTGTCGATCTTTCTGCCTGAAAGTTTTCAGCGCTTGGTCAACCAAACTGATCGCTCTTTTCAGGTCGCTGGCAATAGCTCCAACCTGCTCGGCTCCCTGCTCGAAAGTCTGTTTTAGAGGAACAGAATAAGGTTTCGGTAAGTTATTTATGTAAATTTCGGAACCAGAATATCGTTATGTAACTCAGGGATTTTGTCAAACAGATTTACCTGAAGAACCTTGAACATATTCTTGGCAAGACCCTCCATGGTTTCATTCAGGACCTTCAACGCAGCAGAAACATCACTGTCCTGAGAAAACAACACAGACTCACACATTAATATCATATGACTACGACATTATAATGTAAAATAAATGAGAATGAGTAACAAGGAGCAATGTACCTCAGGAAGAGGTGACCGATCTTGGTGTTCTCCCACAGCCTTCACTGCCTCCTCAGCATCCATGATAGATGAGAACCAGTTCTTGGGTAGTGAACGGTAAAGCAAGAGAAGCAGTTTCTGAATGGTGTGAATGGTAAGACATAATCCTACTTAAAGGAGTAGTGAAGGATTGTCTTGAGAAGTGAATGAATATAGGTAATGAGTTAAATTTTGTTAGGTTATGTCATAGGGTGGCGTTATGGGAAAAGGGGAAGCATAATATCTAGCATAATCTCCCGTCTGTGGTCTGTAGCAGAAAATCTGATGGTTAAACCATCTTGCATCCATGAGAATGAGAGAATCTCAGTGTAACCTTCAGGTCTTCTATTCTCCTAACCTCTCCCAACACCCTATTCGACCTATGTGAATGAGACATCTTTTGGGATTTCTCTACTCCTAACCTGCCAACACCATACTTAATCTAAGTGAATGAGACATGATGGTGTCACAAATCATCCACAACACTCAAACATCAACTAGTAAGTTAGCATCGAATCATCCTAATTGACATGTGTATAAAGTCATTATAATTTAATATATTTAATGGGATAAAAAATAAGATACAATTGATAATGTCAAATACACTTATTAATCCTTGAAAAAAGTAACAAAATGGGTAATGTGGTGAAATAAATAAACTTCTTTGGACAAAAAAAAATCGACAACATTGTGTAAATTTTTTTATTTTTTTTTACACATACACACCTTTTTTTGTTGAAATATTTCATAGTTTGAAATCTTTAAATTTTATTGTGCTGGTTTACATTTTTTTTTTATATTATATTTTGAAATCGTTGATCACAATATAAATTTTTTTTTTAAAGTTGGATTTACGTTAGAGCATTATTCACTTAACTATTTTGTGTCGTCAATCAATACATTTAAGCATTATAAGCTCTTATTATACACTTAAATATTTGTGTCTCAATCAAGTCATTTAGGCATTATGAGCTCCTGCTACCTATTTTTTAAATTGGTGGGAGAATAATTCTATTTATAATTACCATAGTTATATCGTTCATATTTACGCATTTTTCAAATTCTGACTGAACCAGTCATCCCAAAAGAGGATGCATTATTCTCTCAATATAAGCTAGAAAGTGAGTATCGCCCGCTCATATGACGAATGATTTAAATCCAATTTACCATATCCAGTGGAGGTTCATAATAATCGTTAATCTACTGGTCATAATAAGAATTTAAGTTTAACTTGAGCACTAATAACATTTTACACAACTCTTTTTTAACTTAAATACAAAAGCCACTCATACCACAGCAGACACACTTAGTACCACTTCTAATTCTACTTAATTAGATAATGAAAGAAGTAAGAAACGGCGAGAAAGAAACAATGAAGTCACAAATTAGTTCTTACAACAAGTAGTTTATGCAACCTACCCCTTGCATGCGACGGATATGCCATCAATCCTTTTGATCCTTCATCTTGATCACAATAGACAACTTTTCAATAATTTCCCCAATCTGAATGAACAACTCCCGCTTTTCCGTCTCAAGACGAGACACACGAGCTTGTAGTGACCCCACCGCCTCCACTAGCTTACAAATTGTAACACTCTCTGCATACAATCAGTAAATGAATCTCTCAAGCCCAATAACATGTAATGCATATAATTCTCATTATCCATTCAAGTACAATTTTTACCGTTCCCGAGCTGGTGCTGAAACTCCGGCTGATTGGCTGCCGAAGGGTGCGAGCTGGAACCATCTTGGGACAGGAGACCACCTGGTGGGAATGTAGCCCTCGTCGTCATCTCCACACGCGGGGGGTGGTTGACATCCAATCCTGCAACATCTACACCTCCAAAGGAAGACTCGGCCGACAATCCTCCTTGGTAGGCCATCCACGCGTTGAGTCCAGCCTCGTAGCTAGGGTACCGGCGGTGCAAATTTCCTGGAAACCCCGTGACCCGCTGTTCTGCCGCCTCCCACATTGGATAGATTCCGGGGATTCGCCCCCTGAAAACCACGTAACAGTTGCCGTTGATGCGGAACACCATCATGGGTAACCTACCTTCACTGCGCTCTTGAGTCCCACAAGCCCTGGTTACAGCAGCTAAGAAATTGAAGAATGAAGGGTTACACTTGTGTGGGGTTAGATCTAACCCTAAACCCCTCTTCCTGTGAATGTCACGTGACATAAATTTGGATAAAAAATATTACATAATATAAAAAATTAACGAAAATAGTCAAACATAAAAAATAAAATAATTAATATATTAATATAACAAATAATAAATAATATAAAAAATTTTTAATGTTTTATTTTTCCTATTAAAAATAATAAGTTAAGTA
>NC_029787.2:50180748-50182672 GCF_000816755.2 Arachis ipaensis | reverse complement strand
ACTACGTAATAGTAAATTTTTGTTAACCATTTTAGAAAATAATTCAATTTAAACTGGTTACGTCAATTTATTTCCGAAGAAAGGGGTAGACAAAGAGAGAGGGTAAGAAGGAGCACACAAGGAAGGAAAAGGAAAATTTTCAACATAGACAAGACATAAAAGATTAAACAAAGGGAAAATGGTTTGAGAATTGAGACTTGAGAGTACCACTACTACTACGGGTAAAAAATGAAGATGAGGTGAGAAAATTTTGGGTTGGATAATTCAAAAGGATCAAAATGAAATTTTGTATTTTCCGCCGGCGGGAAGAGTGTCCTCGAAACTCCCGTCCTTTTTTTTTCCGTTAATTCTCCCACGCTCTTTTAGTATTAGACCATCTCCAATAGGGAACTTATCCCAGTTCCTGTTTATGGCCCACCTGTCATAAAAAGTAACTCCACATCAGCTTTTGCGTCATAAACAGTAAATAGGAACTCAAAGCATCTCTCTCTTCTCCATTAGGAGGAACTAACTTTAGTCCCTGTTGTGGTCCCACTTAATTAATTAATTAAAATACTTGAAATTAATGTAATTAATTTTTTTTAATAATGTAATTTAAATATTTAAATTTAAAAATAATTCACTATTAAAAGATATTAATATTAAATAAATTTATATATAACAATAATACACAATATATAATTCGGGATTACACTAATTTGTAAAATTACTTAATACAAAAAAAATATAATTAAATTCTACAGTTGACGACAAGTATTGTGAAATTGCCATATGTGTTCAATCAAGTCCTCTTTCAATTGTCTATGCTGCTGCCTATTTCGAAGTTGGGCATTTCTTTGGAGAAATTGATGGTATGGTGCAAAATCTTCTTCTCCCTCATTTTCTCTAACATTCTTAATATCTTCCATGAGAGATAATTTTTTGACAACCGATGATTTTCTTTCACTAAAATCTTCAGACATCTGTGCTTTTCCCTTACCTTTTCGCTTGCTCTTCTTTGATCCTTGTGGGCGAACGGGAGAGTCCACACCGGGTTCGTCAGCCAACGGTGTTTCTGGGTTTGATGAGGATGAGTATGCTCCAGTTGCACTAACCTTGGTTCTCTTTGAGCCGCCACTCTGTGTAGGTAGTTGACTTCTCCATTTTTGCTCCAGCCGAAGCATGTTCCAATGCCTCTCAAAAGTGAATTTTTGACCATAATGTGTGGAATAAAGTTTATAAGCCAACTCCTTTATATCATCAGCGTTCGAACCACTCCTTATGTTTCGACTAGCTTGATCGTAGCAACCTGCAAATTGTGCCACAGCCTTGTTAATCTTATACCATCGTTTCTTACATGCAACTACCCCCCTTGTCATGTCGGTGCAAAATTCTAAACAGTAGCTATGAATTCGACTCCAAAATGTTTCCCCCTTTTGATCGGTACCAACTACAGGGTCAGTTGAAACATTTAACCATGCACTGATCAACATCTCATCCTCTTTCCAATGCCAGTGTTGAATACTATCTTGCCTCCGATCTTCATTATCATCATTGAGGTCGATAGCATCTAATCCATGAGGGTTGGCAAAATCCGAATATTGCGAATTTGGACTAGATTGTATAGGAGTCTGAGAGGATGGGTTAGAAGAGCCACCAACACCAGATGAGTTATGTCTTGAAGCACTAAATTGAGTTGGAAACGGCAAGAAAGTTGGAGTAACATTTCCAATAGAAGGGTTAAATATGGATGAAAATGGTAAATGGGGTGTTTGTGAATTTTGATTTTGTGGTTGGAATATAGGAAATTGATTATTATAAGGAGTTTGAAAATTGAAATTAGAGAGATTTTGTGGATTTGGATTTTGAAATGTATTTGGTAGTATGAAGTTTTGATTTGGAACTTGAGAGTTTGAGGTTTGAGATTGTTGGGTATTTGGAATTT
>NC_029787.2:50178855-50180594 GCF_000816755.2 Arachis ipaensis | reverse complement strand
AGAAGACTTGGAACTTAACCCCATAGAGATAATGCCTCCACACCTTCAAGGCAAATACGACCGCAGCGAGTTCCAATTCGTGCGTAGGGTAACTAACTTCATGAGGTCTCAACTGTCGTGAGGCATACGCCACCACATTATGGTGCTGCATCAGCACGCACCCTAGGCCCTTTAACGATGCATCACAGTACACCTCAAAAGGCTCGTTCGGCTCAGGTAACACTAACACAGGTGCAGTGGTCAACTTTTTCTTCAATGTCTGAAAGCTCTCCTCGCACTCAGGAGTCCAAACAAACGGAGTGTCTTTGCGAGTTAACTTTGTCAACGGCAAAGCTAATTGCGAAAAGCCTTTGATGAACCTACGGTAATAGCCAGCTAAACCCAGAAAACTCCTTATCTCAGTTACTGTGGTTGGTTGCTTCCAATCCATCACAGCTTCTACCTTAGTTGGATCTACGGCTATTCCTCTCTTACTCACCACGTGACCCAAAAACTTTACCTCATCCTTCCAAAACTCACACTTAGATAATTTCGCATAGAGTTTCTTCTCCTTTAAAATTTGCAACACGGTCCGCAAGTGTTCCGCATGCTCTTCTTCAGTCTTGGAGTAAATTAGTATATCGTCAATGAAGACAACCACGAATTTATCCAGAAACGGACGGAACACTCTATTCATGTAATCCATGAATACTGCAGGAGTGTTCGTCAACCCAAAAGACATCACAGTGTACTCGTAATGACCATAACGAGTCCTAAAAGCGGTCTTAGGGATATCCTCACCCCTCACCCTTATCTGGTGATAACCGGATCGCAAATCGATCTTAGAGAAAACCCCAGCTCCTTGTAACTGATCCATGAGATCATCAATTCTCAATTCTGGGTACTTATTCTTTATAGTGACCTTGTTCAGCTACCGTATACTCAGATACGGACATAGTACCCTGCTTCAGCTACAATAATTCAAGCTCCTTGGCCGGCCTAGCAGAAGTCGGAAAGTACTTCTTATAGAACTCCTCTTGGAAGACATCCCAGATGATATAATCATCACCCTGCTGTAAGAGGCGTCGGATTCCTTGCCACCAATGCGACGCTCCACCAGTAAGCAAATAGGTAGCGAACTCCACACGCTGCCCTTCAGGTACCACCTGCGCTTGCAGTGCTCATTCCATGACTGAAACCACGAATCGGCTTCAGTCGGGCTAGTAGTTCCCTTGAACTTCGGTGGATTAACCTTCAAAAAGTTCGCCAGTGTCATCGGACCCTACTCAATTTCCTCTATCATATTAAGCCATAAAAATATCATTTTTGGCTTTCTAGAATAAATTCTCATATATGGGTTAATTAGCCGTTAATTAACCGGGTCTTACAATGCTGACGTGGATAGTTGTGCCACATGTCACAATGTTATTTGGCCATGTGTCTGTTTGTGCCACATGTCGTAATAGTATTAGTCTATGTTTCATCCATTATATCATCGTTGTATATGCACCAAATTAGTCCCTCACTTTGAATTAAATGACTTCTTTTAGTCCCTGAAATTGAATGTCGTGTATAAAATTAGTCCCTTCACTAATTTTTCTCATTTTTTTAATTTAAAATTTGCAATATATTCGACACACTAATTTTAATTCTATTTTTTCATATATCGTTTAAATACAAGTGCTTTCATAAAAACTTTTAAAGTTTTACTTTTAGTTATATAATTTTTTTAATAACTTAAAATTGGTAATTGTAATATT
>NC_029787.2:50176560-50178162 GCF_000816755.2 Arachis ipaensis | reverse complement strand
TATGTTTTTAAATTTCTTTTAAATAAAAAAGTCATAATATAATAATCATAAAATAATTAATTCAATATAATTCAACACAATTTATAATATATTCATTATAATAAGTAACATTTAAAAAAATATAAAAATATCTTCTAACAAATTACATAACATAATTAATAGAACGAAACTAAGTGATGCAGTGACAAACTTAATAGGTAGAGAAAGTGAATAAGAGAGACATGCAAAATCAAGACTAAGGATGTGTCTAAAAAAAAATGTTCGAATTGGATGCAACAATTGAGGTTACTGAATTCAAAAATATATATATATTAGAAAAAATAGGTAATTCTATATTCGCGTTGTTGTAACAGGTCTTATAGAAAGAGTAACTATATCCCTGTCCCTGTCCATTTCACGTGGATAGGCTCCCAGAATCTCACCTATGAAAATTTGACATATTTCTATTAAGTCCCAAATTGCAGTTAATCCCTATGAATATCTATTTGACTGTTTTTTTTTTTATTCCAATTGTAAGCATTCGTCGGTTTGTGACGTGGAATTATACCGGCCACTTAGTTGTGGTTGTGTAAGCAGCTGTTTGGTTGGGAGGAGAGGGAGAATTGGCTTTGGCTTTGGCGTCAGCTTGTTCCGGAAAAGCATAAGTTTTTGGCTTGGTTGTGTCTCAAGGAGGCTCTTCCTACTGCAAGTTTTCGCTTTAGAAGAGGGATGTCGTCATCGGATAGGTGTCCAAGATGTCTTTCTAGCTAGGAATCGGTTATACATTGTATTCGGGATTGTCCAAAAGCTCAGCTTGTCTGGCAAAGGTTGGATATTCCTTGTCATCCTTTGGATTTGAAGAACTGATTCTTGTATCATAGCAGAGAGCACCCGTTCAAGTTCTTTTCGGGACTTTGGTGGATATGGCGAGCAAGGAATAACGACATCTTTAATCCCCATGAAACTTGGCCTCCGAAAAAAGTCATTTGTCTGGCATTAACTTCAGAAAAGGAGCTTAGAAATATTTTTGAATTATTACGTATGTCCCTTCCCTCTACTCTAAATGGTTTTTGGAATCCCCCATCCATTGGTACTTTTAAGATTAATTGTGATGCTAGTTATTTTGGTTCGGGTGATAGTGTTGGTTTTGCTTGTGTTATTAGAGATTGTAATGGGAGCTGGCAAATGGGGTGTTTGGGAATGATTGAGAGTAATAGTATTCTTCAAGGAGAATTGTTTGCTATTTGGAGATGATATCTCTTAGCTTGGGATGTGGGTCAACGAGATGTTATTTGTGAGACGGATTGTGTGGAAGCATTTAAGAATTGATCAAATAAATATAACCAATCAAATAAAAATATTTTTAAGAATTGATCAAATCAATTAGTTAATACAAATAATTAGTATAATTGATTTCATTTGATTTAATTTATTGAATTCAAAAAAATAAATAAGAAAATAGTTGATCAAATTTAATGAATTAAAAGACAAATAAAGAAACACTCTTTTAGGAGACAATTATTTACTTAACTAAATTAATCTGTCTTTATTATATTCAATTAGAATACATAAGAAATTATCTATTTTAACTACATCTTATAAATTAATAAATTAAAATAATCC
>NC_029787.2:50171392-50176142 GCF_000816755.2 Arachis ipaensis | reverse complement strand
TACGATATTTAAATATATAATCAAATGAATTATTTGTTATAATTAATTCACCGTAGTAACTTGTATTTAATGAGTTAAACGAAATAAATCGAAAAAAACTCTCAGAAGCATGCCACGTCAGCTCCATCATTAAGTGCAGAAATCCAATTTTCATATAATAGAATAGATAGAATACATTAATTACAGTTATTTTAAAATTGATCGATTAAAAATTATCTACATATAATGCTTATGAGAAATAAGACAATAATACTTTAAGAGCCTACAAGATAGGGATAGAGCTTATACAAGATCTATGTCTCTTTTCGAGTCTTTTTGAAAGCGTCTGTATGCAAAGTGGGTCTCCTTATCGAAAATTGAAATCTAAGGTATTTTGACTCGAGTTATGACTTGTTTTCAAAGGAATTCTCGACATTGGTTGGCTGTGATCGTGGCCAACGTTTCTGCTTCGATATACTTGGTGTACTAATCAATGGTGACAATAAGATATCGGAATTGTCCGGGGGTAGTGGAGATCGGTCTGACGCGGTCGATTTTCCAGGTTTCGAAGGAACAGTCCGCCGTTATTACATCGAGCTGGTCTCTGACTTCTTCCAATAACTTGGTATGTACTTGGCCTTTCTTTCAACTTTTTACCCACCGGAGAGAGGCTTTGATGATGGTGAATCAGAAGTTCGCAAGTCTGATAATTTTTGGATCTAAGATTTTTCCCTCGACATGATGTCCACATCAGCTTTCATGGAGTTTTCAACGTACGTAGTATGCGTCACCGGACTCTACCTGAGCAGCTAAGATAACCTTCGCAGGTATAATTGCCCTGCTATTGTGGTATATTTCGGGGATTCCCATTTAATTTGCTTCGCCTATCTTAACTTCTTGGGTAAATTACTATTGTTGAGGTATTGGAGCTTGAGCCTAAATCGCGTTTTTGGGTTCGAATCTTATTTTGTATTAGGTGTTAAGGTCTATTGCACAAATAAAAATAATTTTTTATTATACTATTTAAAAATAGTATTTTTCCTCAATTTGTATCTCAAAACATAATTACATATTAAGGTAAATAAAATCATATTGATAGTTACAGAATTAAATCAAAATTAATTTTTCAAAACAATTTAATTTTAATTTTAATTTTTAATGACAACGTTAATATTCTCAACAAATTATAATTTTGGATACAAATATTTAATTTCAATTATATCAGACTCGTGTTATTTTCAACTGTTGTAATCACTTTTTGAATACGATCGATGGACTTCTCCATCATAAAGTGCTGCTGCAAAATCTTCTCCAATAAAAAACTCTTTATGGCTTATCCAATTTGCTAAATTATCTATTTTGATTATTATGTATTTTTTTAATTCAAAATCCCTTTTTCATTCTCGAACACAATTTTTTAGTAACATAGTTATTTTTAAATAATAAATTTCTCTTTTTCGTATAAAAATAAATATTGATTATTTATTATTCTTGCATTAAATTGATGTTACAAAATATTAAAAAAAATTTCTCTAAACCCTAAATCCTAAACACTAAAAATTAAAACCTAAACGCTAAATCCTATAACCTAAACCCTAAATCCTAAACTCTAATTATCATTCATATAAACCTTTTTTAAATACATAAGTCATAAATGTCTAAATTCTAAATTGTAAACCCTACATTTTAGATACTACATATGTCATGAGTAATATAAATAATAAACACAAATTTTAGTAACTACATATGTAATATAAATAATAAAAATGTAGTTTTATTATTTAATTGATCATATTATTATTCGTAACATTCTATTAATTACGTAAATATAGTTCAGCATTTAAATTTTTAATATATTTAAAAATAAAAATATTTAAATTTATTTTCTAAAAAATATCAGGTGAACAAATTATTTTAGTAATCAACTCTAAATGTCTAATCCACTAATTTTTTTTTATCAATTTTTAAGGTTGTGTTTGTCTACAAACACATGACACTAAAATAGGGACAAAAGACACAAAATCGTATTTTACAGACGACATATAAATAGAAATATTCTGTCGAGATATACTGCATTAGTGTATTTTGTGTCTTGTTTTCAAAATCTTGTCTTATCCTCTTTTCAAAACCAAATAGAGCTAAGCCATTAGACCAATTTAATTACACTTGATTACTAAAATATCTTTGTTATATAATATCACGGTTAGATTAATATAGTAACTGAAGACAATTGAACTACACATATATTATTCACAATCTATGAAGCACGGATTCTCTCATGGTGCCGGCGTATCCATGTCGGACGCGAATCCGACGCCAACACGCGGTGGATACTTCAAACGAGTGTATCGGCGACATGTCTTCTTGCGGTGCAAAATTTTGGTGGAGATGTCACGAATCCGAACGAGTGCGACTCGAGTCATATGTACATGAGACGGATCTTTCTGCTGGACTGCAACTCTTCAATTAAATTTGTGATTTTATGGCCCGATTAACCAATTTTTTTCTTTCTGATTTAAATTTTTTCTAAAATTAAAACAAATTAAAATTAAAATTTAAAAATAAGATAATTAAAAAATCAAAACCTAAATCTACTAATCATTTGTCTTTGGTGGCTTATTTACTCACTAGCTTAGCCGTTCTTGGTTCTTTGCGTTATATTGAAGAAGAAGAATAAAGATACATAGGATGATGGACTTGAAGCTATGGTGTTTGCAGATGATGGACTTGGAGGAGAAGAAATTGATACATTTTCTGCTTGTCAGTTTTTTTTTTTCTTTAAAATTTGCTTTATAAGGTTTTTTCTCATAAAACAGTAACTAGTAGCGTTAGAATTTTTGTTAATTACTGTCTAATATTATTTCAAAATATTGGTTCTTTATAAAAATGTCCATTAAAGGCCCAACTTACAAAAAGTCCATAAACTTAACCATTTTTTAACTGCATCTGATTAACATTGCTTTCGTTAATGACTGGGCCTTCTTTATAATTAATATAAACTATGGGTAAGAATATAAAAACACAAACTAACATGTATGATTGATCAACAGCCACACATTTGGAATCAAATTAAAGTGTCCTTTAAGGACCACTTGATACTTTCACCACCATAGCCAAATCCAGATATCAATAGGCTAGAGAAGGACTATTAAATCTAGAGTCGCCTTTTGTGATTTGAAATTTGAACTTCAAAACAGATTGAAACTTTGTTACTGCTGTCTCTGAGATAACAATTATGCAAGAGGCAAATTCATTTTATCTCGTAACGAACAAAATAAAATAGAGAAGAAAAGAGAATCTTACACCACCATATCTTATTTTAATTTTCTTGTACAATAAAATCTATATTCAGTCTCTATCACAACAATAATAGAATTTTCAATATTTTTTTTTAAGATTACAAATGCCAATTTCTTAAGATTTTTTCTAATCCTATCAAGGAACTCGCAAACTTCTAACCAAGCTTGTTTTTTCTCTAGAATTCTCCCTAATCCTATCAAGGAACTCACAAACTTCAAACCAAGCTTGTTCTACTAGATTCTCTAACCTAAACTCTCAATACTAAATGCTCACCCAACTTAATAAGTAGAACCTCTCAGGATCATGATACAAAACAGAAAATACATCAAAAGAAATTCATATATTTAATGACTTTTTCTTCAAGTTCAACACTCTTGGTCTTTTTTTTCATATAACTTTTTTTAAATAACTCACTTAATATCTTTTTCCATTAGAAATCAAAGAAAGACAAACTAAAAAAAGAAAGTATTCAATAAAGCAACATGAAGAAGATGTGAATAGCTTGAAAGTTATGAAAAATTCTGATTTTCAGTTCTCATTCTTTGGTCTTCAATTCTTGGCCGGTTACTCGTTTTATTAAGGGATAATGCTTCCAAGGCTTGAAGTGCTCCTTGGGACAAGGTCTAAGTACAAGGATACTGTAGAGTTTATCTTCTTCTCCTAGAATCAGAACAGATGCGTAGAGGTAATGAAGGCGCAGGGATGCAAATTGACAATGTTGCCGTAGCAGTAGTATCATAGTTGCTTGAGTTCTTCTTGCTGTCTTTGCTAGTTATTTTTGTAGTTGATGATGTCTTTTAAGGGCTAGCAATATCACCATCCTTGATCTCAAATTTTAGCTCCAAATTTCATCTTTTACCCTTCATTTTGATCTAAGAAAAAAGATTCATTTTTCTTTCTTCTTTTTCGAATTATTGCAGCATCTCAAAGTAGCTTCAATTAGCTATTTTGTTTTCCATTTTGGTTAACATAGCTACAATACTTTTCTTTTAAACCAAATCAGTATTTGATTTTGTCTTTAGCTCCTTTATTTGACCTTTTCCTCCAATGCTTATTTGATGAATGATTTTGGTGCCAACAAAAAGTGAACTACCTTTAACTTGATTTTCTTCACCCAAAATGGTAAAGCTCCAGCTGCATCAAGTGCTTTTTTTGGTTTCCCACGGTATCTCCCAACCCGGCAGGTCAAGGACTAATCCGTCACGGTACTGAGCTCCATTTAAGGGTTTGCCGCTGGCCAATGGGTTGCTGCATGCACAAGGCGGGATTCGAACCCCCGACACTTGCTTAAGCGGACTAGTGAGCTAACCACTAGACCAACCCAACTTGGTTAGCTGCATCAAGTGCTTTAATCTATGTAATAAACAATGTTGCTAAACTTTGTTTCTATTTGGGCTACACAAACAAAAATTGACTTGGGCCTACAACAATAAAACATACATCAATCAATTTTTGGGCTTTTAACCCAATT
>NC_029787.2:50162312-50171370 GCF_000816755.2 Arachis ipaensis | reverse complement strand
ATATATATATGTTTATCATTATCAATAATGATTATTGTTTCTAAACTCAATAATCTTTCTTTGATGACAAACAATTAAAAAGGATGATAATTAAAAAAATTTGACATAGATTAGAAGACTTCTTTTTTATGATACCATTCCTTTATAATGGACTGTTAATTCTAAAATGTCATGATGAGCTCCCGCTTTCTTTCTTGATGGTTGCTCCCCTTAATGTGTGACCATACTTTATAGAGGAACAAATCACAACCTAATCAATTCAATTAAATAATAGAGCAACATTAAAGCTTCTAAATCAGATCAACATATCATATGAGAAAGACAAATTGAAATCAATTGAAATCAATATCTTAATAACCCAAGCCTCATAACAATTATTATCACTTTTACTCCTCCTTTTATCATCAAAGAGAATAAAAGTGCAGTAAAAAATCTGCACAAAATTTTGTTAAGCTAGGAAATAAAACAGTGTCAAAGGAATGTCAAAGTAACAACAGTTATTATAGTCATCTAAAAATATGAAAAACATGAGATAAAACAAAACAGTCTCATAAAAAGTCAGTCAACAGGAATTGAAGTAAAGCAAATGTAGCAGTATGAGACACTCTAAACATCCAAGCCTTAATCCTCAGTTCCTAGAGGTTCTTCATCTTTAGGATCAGATGGGACGTGTTCATCTTCAATCATGTTGTCCACATACTTAAGAAGTACCTCAACCCGATCCATGAATTTTCGCAAGGCATTTTTATTTTGGACAACAAGCTTTCTCTCTTCCTTGCTTGAAGTGATTTGATGCTTGGACAAGTTGATGAACTCTTGAAGCACATCCTTTACAACACCAGTAAGCAGATGCATTTGGCTTGAGGATGTAGTAGTTCCAGCTGTAGATCTAGAAATATCTTCAAAATCATCTTCATCAATTACTACTTTTTTAGATCGAGTAGTTTCTTTCTTTTGTTGCTTATCTGCACCACAGCCTTTCAAGTAAGAGTTTTTATTTTCATAGGTCTCATTATTCAGATCAACACTAAAATATTCAAATATGCAAGTTAAAAGCATGCCAAAAGAAAGAGTAGGATATTTTTTAGCGCCCAAGTGCTTTGTAACGCATGCAACCATTCTGTGAAGCCGGTGCTAAATGCGGACCTAGGCGTTTAGCGCCAGGTGCCTCGTAACGTGTGCGAGCTCACTACCTCGAGGGGCGTTAAATGCCGATTCTGGCGTTTAGCGCCAGTAGCGCGAATCCAACTTTAATGAAGGGGCTTCATTAGTTAGATTTGAGTCATATTTATTTTGTATTTTATTTTGTTTCGTTATTTTTATTCCCAAACACAATCTTTTGGGCTTTCGTAGTTATTATTCGATTTTATTTTCAAATCAAAATTAGGTTAGATATAAAAGAGAAAAGATTTAGCCCTTCGGATGTTTCTTCTCTTCTTCCTCATTCTAGTTTCTACACACTTTTAAATCCTAGTTTTCTCTTTGAGCCATGAGCAACTATACCTCCATTGTTAAGGTTAGGAGCTCAGTTTATTCTATGATCTAAAACTATTGTCACTCTATTTTAATTAATGTATTGATTTAAATTCAAGGATTACTTTCGTTCTTCATCTTATGAATTTGAGTGTATTGAAAAATAACTGTTGTTCTACATAAATTCTTGTTGAATCTTTGAAAAGTTATCTCACCTGAATACTAGCTTGAAAGTAAATTCCTCCTAAATCACTAATTGCCTGGACTTAATGGGATACGTGATATATAATCCTTTTATATTTGGGTAATTAGGGTTTTTGTGGCTAATAAACTGGAATTGAACCTAACCCTCTAATATATAGGTTGATTAGGTTAGAGGAGACTAAATCACTAAGGAATTAGGGTTTAATCAATTACAATTTGCCATGAATTGAATATTTTATGATTAAAATAGTTGGTAAGAAATATAAATCTAGAAAAATAAATATCTCTGAAACCTTAACTGTTCTCTCACATATTTCTCACACTAATTTCGTTGTTCGCTTTCTAAATTCTTAATTTACTGTTTGATGCGTTTGAATCCCAAAACACTATTTTCTGCTTGTCTGACTAAGTGAATCATTCAATTGTTGTTGCTTGGTCTATCAATCCTCGTGGGATCGACCCTCACTCACTTGAGGTATTACTTGGTACGACCCGGTGCACTTGTCAGTTAGTTTGTGGACTCTAAAATCTACACCACCTGACATGTCCGGTAGCTAACCCGGGCATTGTCTCTCAGTTGTACACAAATATCTCAGCACATCGGCTGTTCATTAAAGGGAGAGTGCCCTGTCACCATTACAGGGTATATGTGTCCTGTCACCATTAGAAGGAATAGGTGCCCTGTCACCCTTATAACTAGAGAGAAAACACAGACATACTCATCATCAATCATCCTCAATCATGTCTCGTTTATCATATTCATTCAATATCAATCATTGATTATCAATTTTGTCATTATTCATAATATCATCATCATTTCTGCACTTTTTCATGTCTACACACCATTATCTCAAAACCTTTCTTCACCGCCAAGTTAACTCCTTCTCCCCGTTTACCCCTCCCCTTATAATTAGGAACTTAATTTAGGACTTTAGAAGGTAACCATAGAGGTTTGAAAGTTAGAAATCATGTTTAAATCACATGAATGCAATGTTTTCCAAAATAGGGTCCTGCATATGCATGCCACGTTGCGCATACGCGGGGTGTCTTTTGCCCAACTTGCGTACGCGAGCCCCTCAAACAGTGGTGATCTCCCACGTTGCGTGGCTCTTGCCGCGTATGCGAACCTGAAAAACCCCCTCACGCGTACGCATACGCGGGATGTCTGGATAGAACAAAATGTCTGCGTTGCTTGTGTGTACACATGCCCCTCAGAAATAGTAAAAATCTGTTAAGTTCTGTAGAAAGTACTTTTACATACCAAACTTCTGATGTGCATAACTTTTTCATTAAAAATCGTTTTTAGTATATTCTTCAAACGACGTAAACTTCACGGACTTAATCTTCGTTTGAAACAAATTTGATAGAAATTGAGAGTCCGAAAGTCAAGTTATGGCCTACTGAAGTTTAGTAAAAAATTAAGTTTTTACAAAAATCTCCAAAACCTCTATTTTACCAACAATCTCAACTCAAACCAATCTTTTACACTCCAAGACAACATTAAATAAGTTTAGCACAATTTTTCAATTATTCAATACCTTCCACAACACGCCAATTCTTAATCTTAGCAATTCCATTCCAACAATTCTCAATCAAAATAATGCCATTCATCAATACCTCAACAATTTTAACTCAAGAGCATCATTCTCATCAATCATCATATTAAACTTATAAGAAACTCAACTTTTCACCAAAATCACTAACATTAGCAATTTCACAATATTCAACCTATCCTATGGTCAACTAGCCTAAGTTTTCATAATATATTATATATTATCTACGAGAAACCAAAACCATACCTTGGCCGATCTCTTCCTAACGCCCGGAACACCACAAACACCATCGTTTCACCAATGTTCCAAACACCAAAATACACACCAATAGCAACTTGGCCCCGCAGTCCAAAATCAAGCATCCAACACCACCAATTTGGTCCCAACACACATAATCTAAACTAATACCAGTTAATATAACATAAGAATCAACTTAGGATTCATAGTTATTAATTACTTACAAGAGTTAGAGGTTTCTTACCTTACCGATAAAAATTAGGACAAGACCCGATAAGTCCACAAGGTTAATTTGATCCTAAACACCCAAAATCACATAATCTTTCAAATCAAAACCTCAAATTTGAAAATTAGGAGAGAGGGGATGAGCAAGAAATAGTGCGGTACTTATCAAATTGTTTAGTAGGCTTTGTAGAGCTCGATGCGGTGGTTGTGTGGCCGTAGACGGTGCGGCAATCGGAGCTCCGGATTGGAATTTATGGCAAATTGAACTTTGAGTGAGGGTTAGGGTTCTTAGCATGCAGCTCCCTCTTCCTCAGTGTGTTTCCTTCAAAATGAGAAGGAAGAGAGCTTGCGTTAGTGTTTTGTAGGCTAAGCCATGGGTCCGGATTGGACCGATCCAATCGGTTTGGTCTGGTTTTGGGACAAAATCTTTAAAATTAGTGTCAAAATTTATATTTTAATTATTTCTACCCCTCTAACACATCAAATTTATTTTTCTAATTTCTTTAAATAATAATTAATTTATTTGTTAATTATTTACTAATTACCCGGAGTTTACATGTTACCCCCTAACAAAAATTTTGCCCTTGAAAATATCGATCACCACAAGAGTACGCGAGAGTAGTCCTCCTTTTAGTTCAACATACAACTCCTCGACCTTTTGCCAATTTTCGCAACAGCTTATCTTCCACAACTTTTCCTCCTCACCCTAATAGTCCTAACGTCTTCGCAATCTTCACGCTTCTGCTGCGTCACTTTGATCGTTGCCTATTAAGAACTTACCTATTCATTTGTGCTAACCGAAACCCCCTGTCTAATTAACTCAAAGTCATCCACCAATATTTCACCTGTAAATTATGATTTTTACAACTCAACCATGTGTTATGAATGAATGCCATTTTTTGGTATTGTTCAAAGCGATTAAAATTTGTTTACTAGTTCCTTTATTACCTTGGATTTGAGGATCGATTCTGGCTACATCCCGGTTTCTCCTGTGTGGGCAATCTCTGACCAAATGTCCTGGCTTTCTGCAATTGTAATATAAGCCCGAGACATAACAATACAACTTATTTGGGTTATATCTTTCACATCTCTAACAACTCGAATTATTTGAAGCAACCACTGTCTATTTTTTTCTACCATTTTCTTGGTGGTCATCATTCGTTCCGAGGTTATTTCGTCCCTGGAAAAATTGTTGTGTGTATTCTCTTCTCTTAAATTCTTGGCCCCTTGGTGCAAAACTCTGGTTGTGGTCCTTTCGGTGGAACTCCCGGCTATCACCTTCTGCCATAGCAACCTTCCTTGAACATTCCTCCATAATTCTACTCTTGTTTACCAATTCAGAGAACACTCTGATCTCCATCGGGTCTACTGAACTCAAAATATCACTCCAGAGTCCTCCTTCATATTTGATACATTTCCACTCCTCGAAGTCTCCCAGAGCACCTTGGTAGATTCTGGAAAAACGGCATAGTTCCTCAAACTTATTCGTGTACTCAGCAACCGATATTTGACCCTGCTCAAACTTATAATTATAGCAGTTCAAGTTCCTTAGCCGTTTTGACTGAATTGAAAAAGTATTTCTTGTAAAACTCAGTTCGAAATGCATCCCAAGGTATAGCAGCATCATCCTACAACAGAAGGCATTGTGCCCCTTGCCACCAATACTGGACTTCACCCATTAACTGATAAATTACAAACTTAACACATTGATTTTTAGGGACTTGCTGTGCTTGTAAAGCCCATTCCATTGCCTGAAACCAGTTATCGGCCTCAGTGGAATTCGTAGTTCCTCTAAAGTTTGGTGGGTGTATTTTCAGGAAAGTGGCGAGCATCCTCGGGCTATTTTCACCATTACTGCCATTCCCATTACCAACTTGATTCCCTAACGCCGTAACCGTAGCCTGCATTGTAGCAGCCATGTTTTCCAGGGCAACCATGAAGTTTGTGGGTTGTTCGCATTTGTTTTGGGTTACTCATTACTATTCCTACCTCTTCCTTGGCCGCGTCTGCGTCCACGAGTCGCCATTTGGTTCCTGTTCACACCAAACAAGTGATATCAAGGTGATCAGTCTTAATATCGCAAGTCTAGTGCTTCAAAGTCTCAAATGCATGCTCATGAACATTCATGCCATATATATTAGTTAGATATCCTAATTAGCATGTATAGACACCCAGAGTATGCCTAGAAGCATAGCCAGTCCGTCCCTCAAGCTCTACAAGAATGAACTACTCTGATACCATAATGTAATACCCTACCATACAGAGCTTTATGCTTAAGCCATAAAACAAAGGTGGTATGGCATTACGACCTCTAAAATAAAATATATACATAGTAGTAGTTGAAAGAATTTAATAATCGAGAAGCCTTGAAGGAAATCTTAAAGAAAATCATAAAAGAAAAAGCGCAATGCTCACGTAACAGAAACTTACATACGAAAAAAAGTAAAGGCACATAGATATAATAAGAGAGAAGTGTCAAAAGATACAGAATATCAAGCTCCTGACTCGACCTGTGAAGCCAAGGCCGGTCGGAGAATATTTACATAAATATATATACATACACAAGCCGATTATCCCAAAATACATAAACATACACTTAGTTCTCAACCAAAAGCCTCTAAAGCCTCTAGATTCAATATATATATATATATATAGACATATATACACATAGAAAAATATCAAAATAAACCAGCATTCTAACTTCACTTGCTGAGTAAATCCAGACGCCTAACGAGGTGCCTCAATTATCTAGACATATATATACATAGCAAAATATCAAAAGCTAGCATCCCCACTTCGCCTGCAGAGTAAATCCAGACGCCTAGTGATGTCTTCTCGACCTGCATCTGAAAAGGACAACATATGTAAGAAATGAGAACCGGGAGTTCTCAGCATGGTAATGGTGCCCACATACATAATATATAAGGTCCCAAAAAAGCCAAAGGCAATCCTAGAACTCTGACACTTAGATTTAAACTTAAAAAATAAGCTAAACCAGATTTTGGGTATATAATCTAAGGTTTTCAAGTTTATAACTCAAATCCTAACTTAACCCTTTGAATCTTGCTTTCTCCAGTCCTCCGAAACACCGATGGAACAACCCTCGTCACTCCTCCGCCAGACAAGGGGCATCTTAGTTGCACAGACAAACAATACAGACAAAGAAATCACAGATAGAATGCAGTTACAATAGATAGAGCACATAGCAATTAAGCATAGATAATTAAATAGGCAAACCCAAGTAAAGCACATTCAAACAAAACAAACAAATGCCTATGATGCATGCCTGTCCTACGGCTAATGAGTTTATTTGTTAGTTATATAGCCATCCCAACATGTCCAGTAGCTAACTAGGACATTGTCTCTCTGTTATGTACAAATATCTCAGCACATCAGTCGTTAAAAGGAGAGTGCTTATTACCATTAGAGGGAATATGTGCACTGTCACCATTAGAGAAAATAGGTCTCCTGTCACTCTTACAACCAGAGAGAAAATACAGACATACTCATTATCAATCGTCCTCAATCATGCCTCGTTTATCATATTCATTCAATATCAATAATTGATTATCAATTTTGTCATTATTCATAATATCACCATCATTTCCGCACTTCCTCGTGTCTACACACCATTATTTCCAAGCTTTTCTTCACCGCCAAGTTAACTCTTTCTCCCAATTTACCCCTCCCCTTATAATTAGGAACTTAATTTAGGACTTTAGAAGGAAACCATAGAAGTTTAGAAGTTAGAAATCATGTTTAAATCACAAGAATGCAATGTTTTCCAAAATAGGGTCTATGCGGTGGTGTCATTTTCCCAACTCGCGTACGCGACCATTGCTCACGTACGCGAGCCCTTCAAATAGCAATGATCTCCCGCATCGCGTGGCTCTTGCCCGCGTACGCAAACCTGAAAAACCCCCTTGCGCGTACAAATGTACATGCCCACGTACGCGGGACATCTGGATAGAACAAAACATCTGCGTCATGTGTGTGTGTCGTGTACGCATGCCCGTCAGAAATGGTAAAAATATGTTAAATTCTATAGAAAGTACTTTTATACACCAAACTTTTGACACGTATAACTTTTTCGTTAAAAATCGTTTCTAGTCCGTTTTTAGAGCTGCATAAAGTTCACGGATCCAATTTTCATTTGAAATAATTTGTCAGAAATTAAGGATCTGGAAGCCAAGTTATGGCCTGCCGAAGTTTGGTTAAAAGTAAAATTTTTATAAAAATCTCCAAAACCTCTATTTTACTAACAACCTTAACTCAAACCAATGTTTTACACTCCAAGACAACAATAAACAAGTTTAACACAGTTTTTCAATTATTCAATACCTTGCACAACATGCCAATTCTTAATCTTAGCATTTCCATTCCAACAATTCTCAATCAAAATAATGCAATTCATCAATACCTCAACAATTATAACTCAAGAGCATCATTCTCATCAATCATCATCTCAAACTTATAACAAACTCAATTTTTCACCAAAATCACTAACATTAGCAATTTCACAATATTCAACCTATCCTATGGTCAATTAGCCTAAGTTTTCACGATATATTATATATTATCTACGAGAAACCAAAACCATACCTTGGACGATCTCTCTCTAATTCCTGGAATGCCACAAACACCACTATTCCACTAATGTCCCAAACACCAAAATGTACACCAATAGCAACTCGGCCCCTGCGGTCCAAAATCAAGCTTATAACACCACCAATTTGGTCCCAACACACATAATCTAAACCAATACCAACTAATATCACACAAGAATTGAATTAGGATTCATAGTTATTAATTACTCACAAGAGTTAGAGGTTTCTCACCTTACCAACAAAAATTGGGACAAGACCTGGCAAATCCACAAGTCTAATTTGATCCTAAACACCTAAAATCAGATAATCTTTCAAAATCAAAATCTCAAATTTGAAAATTAGGAGAGATTGGATGAGTAAGAAATAGTGAGGTACTTACCACATTGTTTATTGGATTTTGTAGAGTTCGACGCGGTGCTCGCGTAACCGCCGACGGTGCAGCGATCGAAGATCCGGATTGCAAATTATGGCAAATATAGCTTTGAGTGAGGGTTAGGGTTCTTGGCATGCAGCTCCCTCTTCCTCAGTGTGTTTCCTTGAAAATGAGAAGGAAGAGAGCTTGCTTTAGTGTTTTGTAGGCTAGGCCATGGGCCCGGTCTAATCAGTTTACCGCAGTTTTGGGCCAAAACATTTAAAATTAGTGTCAAAATTCATATTTTAATTATTTCTACCCCTCTAACACATCAAATTTAATTTTTTAATTTCTTTAAATAATAATTAATTAATTTATTAATTATTTACTAATTACCCAGAGTTTAT
>NC_029787.2:50140831-50162046 GCF_000816755.2 Arachis ipaensis | reverse complement strand
TACATAACCAAGAGATGTAGTTATAGTGTTTCTGTTGAGATTAATTTCACAACCTTTGACATATGAATCAACATTTTCTTCATGATAAAATATATTGGCATAAAATTCTCACAAATTTAGGGTAATCTGGTTTTCTAATGTTAAAGAGATGGTTTCAGTCAAGAAATTTTATATTTTCAACAAAGTTTAGACCTTTTTGGGCTAATGTAGAAAGATCAGCAATATAAGAAGAACAAAGAGGATGGTTTACAACCATAGCTTTATGAAACTCATAGTTCATGTTAAAAAAATGGATAGTGTTGTAGCGTGAGTGAGAAAGGTCAATAAAATATAACTTGAAGGCAATGGGATAAAAATCATTTAGTTCCCTAACAGAACGAAGAAAGTAATGAGGGTAACCTCTTTGTGAGGGAGTAGAGGGAGGACAAGAGGCAGGATGAGGGGTTTGGTGAGAGGTGGAGCGAGGAGATGGAGATGAAGGAGGTTTTTCTTTGGTCATTGGCCTTTTTCTTTTAGCTACACTTGGTCAAGAGGGCTCTGAAGCTTGAGAAGTAACAGTTGATAAGCAAGCAGTGGTCTTAGTACGAGCCATTGGTTTAGGTTTAGGAGGAGAATAAGACAATGAATGTGAGTGTATACAGATATGAATGTGTGCTTGACGAGAGGGAAGCTTTCGAAGGTAATCTGGGACAGTTCGAGGGTTACGAGGCAATAATCCTCTTCTAGTGGTAGTTTTCTTTCTCATCTTAAAGATACCTAGGGATTGCTATTTTCAAAAAAGAAGTGGTGTAGTAGTGTGTGTTGATGAATGTGAAACGTTAGTCAAATAAATATGCAAAAGGTATGATGAAAAACCAAAGGTTGCACTTTTGTCTTGTTTTGAAAAAAATTTAAAAATAAATATTAAAAAAAGATTAGAAAGCCTGAAGAACTTGTTTGAAAAAAGTGATTACAAAGTCCGAAAAAATTGTACCAAGAATCACCAAAAAGTTGTTTGTTTTTCAAAAAAGATAAAATAAGAGATATAGATATATGATAAAATAACAATGAGGCCCACACATATAAAGAAACTATTATTTAGGCCTAAAAAAATATTTTAAGGAAACAGAAGGGTCCACAAAAAATAAAAAAAATGAGCTTGGCTCATGGTTGCGCTTATACGCAAAATTCACACTATTTCGTACAACAGCAGCAGTACCAGCAAGTGCACTTGGTCGTCCAAGTAATACCTGAGCGAGTCAGGGTCGATCCCATGAGGATTGTGGCTTGAAGCAAGCTATGGTTGTCTTGCAGGTCTTAGTCAGGCAGAATCAGAAGAAGTTGACTATTAAGAGGTTAGCTATTAGGTATTATATGCTGGGAATTGAAATACTGATAGGAATAGAGTTAGGAGTTGGAGTTGCTTTGTCTTTCTGAAGTAACTCTGGTACTACTGTCTTCTTTGTTTGTGAATGATCTTCTTCTATGGCAGGCTGTAAGTGATCAAAGCCACGCTAATGGTCCTTGATCTCCTCTGCTACAGGTCAAATGCCATTGTCAGTGGTCATTCAATCTAACGGAAGGTGAAGCGCATAGCAATCCATTCTCTTGGCAATCCTACTTAAAACGCCACAGACAAGGTCGAATCTTCCGGATTAGAGAATGCTGCTTCTTTGGATTCTAGTCTATACCACGAAGACCCTAATCTCCCCGGAGATTGGCTGAACAGGTGTCTCGAGAAGTCCCCAACGAAATCGTGGATTAACCATCTGAGAGATGTATAAGCATAGCTATTGGTTCGTGCTTTCCGGCCAAGTACTCACACGAACCCAAGTAGACGCGGATGTTTGTCAGGCACGTTCATCTTAATGTGATGAACAGAGTCAATTTGTCAGATCGTCCTGTTCACCACGATAAAGATCAGAATATACATCTTAGAGATAGATCAGACACGGATCAATGAAGAAGAAATAGTACTTTTATTAATTCATAGGACTCAGCACGGCTCCTTCCCTCAACCTAGGAGGTTTAGAAACTCATACTGAAGATAAAAACAAAGTAAAAACAAAAATATGGCAGACCCCCCTTAGCGGGAGGTGTAAAAGGTTAAAGATTATCTAAATTACATGAATAAGATCCCTTAAATACTAAACAGATGACTAGTAAGGGTAAAACAGTCTATTTAGTGCTAAAATCCACTTCTGAGGCCTACTTGGTGAGTGTTTGGGCTGAGCTTTAATGAGATCCACGTGCTATGAGGTTCCTTAGGCATGGAATGCCAACTAGGGGGTCCTCTTTGGGCCTTTGGACGTTGGACTCTGCTCTTTGGGCGCTGGACACCTGGAAAGGGACAGGAAGCTGGCGTTGGACACCAGTTGTGGGCCTTCTAATCCGAAGCAAAGTATGGACTATTATATATTGCTGGAAAGCTCTAGAAATCAGCTTTCCATAGCCATTAAGAGCGCTTCATTTGGACTTCTTTAGCTCTAGAAAAGCTCTTCCAAATACAGGCAGGTCAGATTTAGATAGTATCAGCAGTGCTTTCTCTGTCTCTGAATCAGACTTCTGCTCTAGCTCCTCAATTTCAACTAGAAAATATATGAAATTGCCCAAAAACACAAAAACTCATAGTAGAATAAAAAATGTGATTTTAACACTAAAACCTATAAAAACTTAATAAAAACTAAATAAAAATTACTAAAAACTATATGAAAATGATGTTAAAAAGCATATAAAATATCCTCTCATCAGCTCACATCATATCTCGTTTTGAAAAAATTAGATAACAACTTTAACAAACTTTCAAAAAACTCATCATCTATCCAAAAATATCTCATAACAACCTGTGAGTCAAAATTCTCAAAAAAGAACATTGGCAAAATTAATGCAATGATTCAAAACTAATGATTCCTAAAGTAGTTCTTAGTTAATAGAATCTGTCCTCAGCTAATGGCTTAGTGAATATATCAGTAATTTGATATTCTGATTTCACAAATCGAATGTCCATATTACTCTTTTGAACATGCTCTCTAGTTGAGTGATATCTCACTTCAATGTAATTTGTTCTTGAGTACAAAAAATGATTTTTGAAAATATTTATAGCACTCATATTATCACAAAGCAAAGGTATATTATCGGCTTTCAATTTATAATTGACCAATTGAATTTTCAACTAAAGCAATTGAGAACAACAAGAAGATGCAGCGATATACTTAACCTCGGCAGTAGATAGAGTCACTGTGGCTTGCTTCTTGCTTGAGCACACATTGAGGGATCTCCCAAAAAAGCAGCAAATTTTAGAGGTGCTTCTTTAGTCAATTATATCCCTCGCAAAATTTGCATCACAATAATCAACTGCAGAAAATTCATCAGACTTTGAATACCATAAACCATAATCGGATGTACCATGAACATATTTAATTATTCTTTTTACTACTAAAAGATGGGACTCCTTTGGTTGTGATTGGAATCTAGAACACACACCAATACTTTACACAATATCCGGACTAAAAGAGGTGAGATACATGAGAGAGCTAATCATTCTTCTATATCTTATTTCATTCACATTTTTCTCATTTTCATCTTTCTCTAACCTTAAATTCGAGTGCATTGGGGTGCCCATAGGCTTGGCACTTTTCAATCCGAATTTTTTTACCAGCGTCTTGACAGACTTCTCTTGATGTACAAACATGCCGTTGGAAGTTTTCTTGATTTGAAGACCAAAGAATAATATAAGTTCTCCCATCATACTCATGTCAAACTCACTTGTCACGAGCTTGTTAAAATCAACATATACAGACTCATCAGTAGACCCAAATATAATGTCATCAACATATATTTGTACAAGGATGAAATTATCATAAAATTTTTAAATAAATGAAGTAGTATCAGAGGTGCCTTTTTAAAAATTATTTTTCAAAAGAAAAGAACTAAGTCTTTCATACCAAGCTCTAGGAGCTTGTCTCAAACCATAAAGAGCTTTAAAAAGTTTGAAAATATAATTTGAAAAGTCTTTATTTTCAAAACCAGGAGGCTCGGCCACATATATTTCTCAATCTATTATACCATTTAAAAATATACATTTTACATCCATTTGGAAGAGTTTAAAACCACAATGAGCTGCATAGGCTAGGAGTAATCTGATTGCTTCTATTCGAGCCACTGGTGGAAAAGATTTATCAAAATTAAGTCCTTTTTCTTGATTATAATCTTGAGCTACCAATCTGACCTTCTTTCTAGCTATGCTACCATTTTCTCCCAATTTGTTCTGAAATATCTGATGGAGGAAAAATGTCGGTAAATATTTTTCACAGAAAACATTGCGTTGCAAGTATAGTCTAAACTGACAATTAAACCTCAATCAATATTTAAATTCTTTGTCACAATACAAACCCAATAAAATTAACCGAAGTATTAAACCTCGGGTCGTCTCTCAAGGAATTGCAGGGAAGTGTACTTACTATTGGTTATGGGAAAATATCTTTTTGGGTTTTTTAATAAGAGATAAGTAATATAAATAACTAGGAAATAAAATAACAACTAAGAAAAGTCCTAACAAGAATTGAGAATTAGAATTCCTATCCTCGTTATCGTTGTCAATTGTGATGATAATTGCCTTTTGCCTTCACTTAGTTAACCTCTAACAATTGAAGGTAAGTCAAGTGAGCAATTCAACTTGAGTTCACAAGTCCTAATCAAAGATTAGAGTTAGTGAAGCTCAAGCCAACTAGCAACTTTCAATCACAAACCAACAAGAGACTTTGACAATTCAAGAGTCTCCAATTGATCAATCTAAGTTAAGAACATACAAGACTAATTTAAAATCTAACCAAGCATTTTATCAAACACTAAAAAAAACTAAATTAAAGTCAAGTAAAATTCTGAAATTGGGAAGAAACAAGACTAAAAAAAAACCTAAAACCTAGAGAGAGGAGAGAGCCTCTCTCTCTAGAAAACTACATCTAAAAAAACCTAACTAATGTGTATGTAGGTGTGAATGATTGATTCCCCATCCAGCTCCACTCTGCAGCCTCTAAGCAGTATTTTCGGGCCTGAAACTGGGTCCAAAACAGCCCAGAAATCGCTCTCAGCGTTTTCTGCACAATGCAGCACGTGACGCTCTGTCACGCGTACACGTCACCCACGCGTACGCGTCGCTTGACAAAATCCTGGTCACGCGTACGCGTCGTTCACGCGTACGCATCGCTGCCAGCTTTTCAAAACATCAATTTTTTGTGTTTCTTCCACTTTTGCATGCTTCCTTTCCATCCTCTAAGCCATTCCTGCCCCGGAAAATCTGAAAACACTTAACACACATATCACGACATCGAATGGTAATAAGAGAGGATTAAAAATTAGCAAATTTAAGGCCAAAGAAGCATGTTTTCAAACATAGCACAATATTAGGAAGGAAAATGTAAAACATGCGAATTATATGCATAAGTGTGAGAATAATTGATAAAATCCACTGAATTCAATACAAAATAAACCATAAAATAGCGGTTTATCAATCTCTCCACACTTAAACATTAGCATGTCCTCATGCTAAGCTCAATAGAAGCTATAAAGGAGTGAAGAGGAATGGTGAAACTTATGAAATGCAGCCTATCTATATGAATGCAACTAAATACAAAATGTTTCTACCAACTTGGTTAAAAGTAAATTGAATTCTCCAAGAACAAATATGAATGGGATTCCACTAATTCAAATCATAAAATAAAGTACAAGTGAACATGCAAGAAGAAATCTTGTAAAAGCTGGGAACAAAGAATCGAGCATCGAACCCTCACCGGAAGTGTATACACTCTAATCACTCAAGTGTTTAAGGTTCTATTCTCTCAATTCTCTACTAACCTTGCTTTCTAAGGCTTGCTCTTCTTCTACCAATCAACAAAAATTTAATGCACAAATACATATATCAAGAGGTCTTTTAAGGGTTTTAATAAGGTTAGGGTCAAGGTAGGAATGTATTTGATCAAGTGGGCTAAAATCTGAATCCTTGATCAACCTAAATTTTCCACCTAACCTAAGACAATCCATGTAAAACATACAAAACCTAACTATCCAATAACCATGTTTTTCACATATTTATGCATCCCAATTTTGAGTATAGTGTATATGCATTGCTATCACCATTTACTTCGGGGCATTTTGTCCCCTTTTTATTATTTGCTCTTTTTTTCTTTTTTTTTTCATTTTTCTTTTCTTTTTATTTTTCTTATTTTTTTTCAATGCATACGATTAAGATATTGAATGCATGGCCATGTCCTCAACATTTTTTCACATTTTCAAAGAAAATCTAACATACTTAATTCCCAAACTAAATCTTGCCAAACCCAACTTCCCCACACTTAAATCATGAGCACTCTCACTAGTCTAAGCTAACCAAGGATTCAAATTAAGGACATTATTGTTTTTCGCTTAGAGTTAGTGATGAGTTAAAGTAAAGAACAATTGGGGTTAAAAAGGCTCAACATTGGTTTGCAAAGGATAATACAAAGGTTAAGGCCATATGAGTATGTAAGCTATAATGAAACAAGGGCCTCAATCATATAAGTGTATGCATACATCAAACCATGGATATATAGAATCAAGCAAGACAAAGATCACAATTTTAGAGAGAACATCACACACTAAAACAGAATATTGGTTGATAAAATACGACCAATCAAATAGGCTCAAAATCTCACTGGTTTTGTGTGTTCGAGCTCTAAACCATGTTCCAAATTAAATTCTTCAAACAATTTCAAAATGTTTTAATTCAAATTAGTGAAATGCTATAAAATAGTTTCTTGGAAAAGAAGTTCATCACTTCAACCAAGTAGTGCTAGAAGAACATGCACAAAATCAAACAAACATGCAATCAAACATGCAAATACAACAACTAATTTAACAAAAAAAAAATTAAATATTGGTGTTGAGACAGGAAAGTAACTAACCCACGGAAGTCAGTCTCGACCTCCCCACACTTAAAGATTGCACCGTCCTCGGTGCATGCTAAAATGTGCAAGTAGACAGGTGGCTACAACTGATACTTTTCTCCAAAAGATGGTGCACAGGAACTTGTTTGTCCACCCCAAGTAGAAGTTTTCCGTTTCCCTTCTTGGTGGCCATCCTGAAAGAAGAGAAATAGGAAGAAAAATAACCCACAAGCAAAGATATTAAAAGAAATAAGATATGGGTGTGCTAATGCCAAGTAATAATGATGTTCTCAACTACATGGTAGCTACAACATGCAAGTGACAAAACAGTAGAAGCAAATGACATATCAATAGTGCAAAAATTGCAACAATGGGGGAGAGAGAGTGGGTCATGAAAGACAGTATAAGTGCATATTAATGCAAATAGAATACAGGTGTCATAAAAAATTAGCATAATTAGGCTAACATAATTAGGCTCTTGTTCCGCTTGGCTAACATAATTAGGATCATATTGCAACCCAACACTCTCTAAAAACTACTCAATTGTGCCTTGCACCCCACTTGGGCTCCAATTCTTGAATTATTTTTCTTGAAGAACCTTGGATTCACTTGGTAACCAATACTCCTTTCTCCACCATATATCAACCTAAGAAGGACCTTAAGTTGGTAATCCATCTCTAAGATAGCATATTGATGGGGGCCAATGAAGTTCATAGGTGAAATTGCCACCTACTCAATGTGCTCTTAGAATGGAATTGCTTCTCTAGATTCTTGCAAGAGGACCTCTACTTATTGGTTGTCAACTCCTTCCTCACCAACCTCTTTCTCCTCTTTCTTCCTCTTGTTGCAATTCATGCTTTAACTCTTCTTCTTTCCCTTGTGGCTCCATGTTCTCCTCTTCACTACACTCTTTAGTCGATCCTTCACATTCTTCAAGAGGAGTGCCTTGATCGGATGGGCGTAGAAGGACTAAACGGTTCACCGTTCGGCTATGGTAGTCACGAATTGCCCTTGTGTTCTTCGAAATTCTTTTTGCTCTTGGAGAAAAGCTTGAAGCTCTTGTTCTTCTTTGGACACAGGTTGGAGAACTCCATAATTAGATAAGAGGAAAGGCTCATTGGGTGGGATAAAGGTTGTATATGTTGGAGGTAGTTCATATTGATGAGTATCTTGAGGTGGTATGTAAGAAGGTGGATGGTGGTGGTGGTGTGGTGTTTGAAAATGTAGTGATTGCGGATTATGTTGGAAGTATGGATCATAGGTATATGGTGGTGGAGGTACACAATCAAAGTGAAACCCACCATATCCTTGGTTTGGGTATGCACATTGGGGAAGGTTTGGCTCATTGTAATAAGGAGGAGGTTGCTCCTTCCTCAATTGAATTCCCTATTCTATGATGCAATTCAAATTTGAAGTTATCAAGCCCTACAAAATAATCACAACCATACTCCTAACCGAGAGGTTGATAGCTCATAAAGAAAATAGGAAAATAGACATCAATCAAAAGAAACAAAATTCTAATTACTAACAAAAGCAAACAAACAACCCAAAAAGTATCTATTTACACTATTCACATATTCACAACAACCAAAATTATAGCACTCATTGCACTTGCTCCCTGGCAACGGCGCCAAATACTTGACGAATGGGATTTGCGGCGGTTTAGAATTTTTTAAAACAAGAATCACTTCGTCGGTAGCATAGTCCAAACTGGGAATTAAATTCCATCAATCAAAGTTTAATTTCAAATAAAAATAACCGAGAGTAATTAAACCTCGGGTCGTCTTCCCTAAGAACTAGTGACCAAGAGCGCACAATTTTAGTTGTGAAAATCAAGGGGTTTTCAATGATGAAGCAAATGATTAAAGGAATAAAAGAACAATCAAAATTCCAATTAATAAACTAATAAAGGAATTAAAGAACTATCTATGTAATATGGACAAGTAAAGCTTTAAAATGATTGAAGTGCGGATCAAAACATAAATGGAAGTCTTGACTTGGGATGAGTTATGAAATCCCTTCCTTGTCATAACCACAACTATGATAATTATGATGGATTAATCTCACCTAGTCAACCCTTAATATCGAAGAGTAAGTCAAGTGAGCATAATTGTTATTAATCCACAAATCCTAGCTAACTTACTAATTACCTTAGTAAAAAGCTAGCGTTACAAGCGCACAATTTTGGTTGTGAGAATCAGGGGGTTTCAATGGTTGAAGCAAACAATTAAGAAATAAAAGAACAATCAAAATTGTAATTAATAAACTAATAAATGAATAAAAGAACTATTTATGTAATATAGACAAGTAATGCTTTAAAGTGAGAGAAATATGGTTCAAAACATAAATGGAACCTTGACTTGGGATGAGTTATGGAATTTCTTCCTTGTCATAACCACAACTATAATAATTATGATGGATTAATCTCACCTAGTCAACCCTTAATATCGAAGAGTAAGTCAAGTGAGCATAATTGTTATTAATCCACAAATCCTAGCTAACTTACTAATTACCTTAGTAAAAAGCTAGCGTTAGTGGAAATAATAAGAACTAACAACCCAAGAATTATCACTAAATGTCAGACATTATGACTCTAGTATTTCATATACTTATTTTGCCAAGTCAAGGAATGAAAATCTACCTCATAATCAAAATTGGCATTTCATCAAACACATGGTAGGCATAATCATAAAACATTACAAAATTAGAAAACTACTTGAAACTATGAACAACCAAAAAACAAAATCAACAATGGAAACTCAACAAACATATAAAAACCACTAAACATCAAATTCATCAATTAAAACTCAAAATTGCAAAAGCATATATGTATTGAAAAAGTGACTTAAAATATAAGTGTAGAACAAGTAGTGTAATAAAAGAGAAAATTAAAAAATACTTACAATAGAAATAGCTAGAATCCAAGATCAAAGTTAGAAAATGAAAAATTGTAGTATAAACCCTAACTAAACCCTAAGAAAATTGAGAGAAAAACTAAGAGAAACTATCCTAAAAACTACCCTAAAACTGCCCTAAGTTTGTTGTGTAGTGTATGGTATGAGTGTGTGTTGCTAGCCTTTCCCTTATATGCTTCAGCACTTCAGAAATGGGCCTGAAAAACCCCCAAATTTGTGAGCCACGTGACTTTTTAATGAAGTCACGTGCAGGGACTTGTGCGTACGCATAGGGTGTTGTGCATACGCACACTTGGCTGTGTGCTTCGTCTTTGTTTTCTTCATGTTTTCTCCTAATTGCATGCTTCTCTTCCACTCTTATTAAGTCATTCTTACCTATTACACCTGAAATCACTCATCAAATACATCAAGGCATCGAATGGAATGAAAGTAGAATAAAATTGATTAAATTAAGCACAAAATAGCATGTTTTCACAATTAGACACAATTTAGAGAGAAAACACAAAAGTATGCTATTTAGATGAATAAATATGGGTTTGTTTGATGAAATCCACTCAAATCAATCCAAAATTTATTGTCAAATATGGACTCATCAATAGTTCTTAAAAAATCTCCATTCTCGAGGTTTGACAGATTTAGAAACAGATTCAGAGGGAGTTATGTCAAAGTTGTTGTTGTTTCCAAGATGGTCAATAGTTGCAGAAGATAAAATAGAAATGTCTCCTACAAAATTGTCTATCACAGTAGTCTCAGGAGTAGCTTGCTATGATTATGAGTTTTCATGATTTTGGGCTTCAATTCTGGTATTCTCAGCATGAATACCTACATCATCATCTTCACAAATACTTGAAACAGAGTTAACATCACAAAAAGTAACATGTATATAGTTTTTTCAACAATTCTAGAGTCTTTGTGATACACTTTGTAGGGAGTAACCAATAAAAATACATTGATAAGTCTTTGGATCAAATTTTTTCAAATTATCTTTTGTATTCAAAATGAAGCATTTGCATCCAAAAACATGAAAGTATTTAAGATTGTGAAGAGTTCCGTTCTAAAGCTCATAAGGAGTTTTCTTCAAAAATTTCCTAATAATGATTCTATTCACGACATAGCATGTTGTATTAATAGCTTCGGCCCAAAAAAAATTTTGGTATATCACTTTCACAAAGCATTGCTCTTGACACTTCTTAAAGGCTTCCATTTCTTCTTTTCACAACACCATTTTGTTGAGGTATTCTTGGACAAGAAAAATGATGTGAGATACCAAATTTATCACAAAAGAATTCAAAATCTTAATTTTCAAATTCTTTTTCATGATCATTAATAGAAGTAATTTTTAAATATTTTTTATTTTGAACCTTTTTGCTAAAAGTTTCGAAGGCTAAAAAAGCATCATTCTTATGAGCAAGAAAGAAAACTCAACTAAATCTAGTAAAGTCATCAACAATAACTAAGTCGTAGTGACTAGTAGGACCGAAAAGATCAATATGTAGCAACTCTTTTGACTTAAAAGAGCTTTTAGTTTATTTTTCCATTTGACAAGCATCACAAGTATGTTAAACTCCATTTTAGCATTCTAAATTGTGTTAAAAAGTATGGAGTTTATCAATTATCTTACACAATTTCAACTCAATTAATTGAGTTTTTTTAATCTTGCTTCCAATAAAGTTGTGTGTTAAAATAATGCTTTTTGTGCTCCTAATCATTAAATTCTTAATCTCTTTTTATGCCATTTGACGACGTGATCAATTTTATTTAACTATTTCAGAGTTTAGGTACATCAATGGCCTGTAAAAATCGAAAAGTATAGAGCAAAAAAAATGAATTCGAGAAGCAATTTGGAAGTGGAGCTTGTGGTGCACGGAATTGCAATCACACTTTTCACAACTCCGCACAACTAACCAGCAAGTGCACTGGGTCGTCCAAGTAATAAAATCTTTCACGAGTAAGGGTCGATCCCACGGAGATTGTCGGCTTGAAGCAAGCTATGGTCACTTTATAAATCTTAGTCAGGCGGATTCAAATGGTTATGAGGTTTTGATAATTAAAACATAAAATAAAATAAAGATACTTAAGTAATTCATTGGTGGGAGTTTCAGATAAGCGTTTGGAGATACTTTGTTGCTTCTGAACCTTTACTTTCCTATTGTCTTCATCCAACCATACGTGCTCCCTTCCATGGCAAGCTATATGATCCTCTCGGATGAAAAATATCAGGTACGATTTCTGCACGGCTAATCAACTGTCGGATTTCTCGTCTCGGATGAAAAATACCAGGTACAGCTACCGTACGGCTAATCATCTATCGGTTCTGACTAGCGTCAGAATAAGATCTCTCTATCCTTTTTCACACTGCCACTGCGCCCAACATTCACCAGTTTGAAACTCGTCATAGTCATCCCTTCCCTGATCCTTCTCGGAATACCACAGACAAGGTTTAGACTTTCCGGATCTCAGGATTGCTGTCAATTGGTTCTAGCCTATACCACGAAGGTTCTAATCTCACGGATTTGGATGCTCTGTTCTCAGGAGAGGAGATGTAAATCATGGATTAGAGACCCAAGAGAATATACTTCGGCTGTCGTCTAATGACTACGTTGAACATCATGTAGACCACTTGTGGTTGTCAGGCACGCGGATCTTGGCTAAGCGAGTAACGAAGATAGTGGGTGATTGTCATGGGTCACCCTTTCATTCTGACTTAACTGAATTAAGTACGAGAGTATATCTTGGAGAAGAAGTAAGCGTGAATTGAAAGAAAAAACAATAGTACTTGCATTAGTTCATGAAGAACAGTAGAGCTACGCACCTTAATCTATGAGGTGTAGAAACTCCACCGTAGAAAATACATAAGAGAAAAAGGTCTAGGCATGGCCGTGTGGCCAGCCTCCAAATGTAACATAAAAGTCCCAAGTGTTGATAAAAGATGATCAAAGATGCAAATACAGTAGTAAAAAGTGCTATTTATACTAAACTAGTTACTAGGGTTTACAGAAAATAAGTAGCTAAGTACAGATAGTGCAGAAATCCACTTCCAGGGCCCACTTGGTATGTGCTTGGACTGAGAATTGAGCTTTACATATGCATAGGCCATTTCTAGAGTTAAACGCCAGCTTGGATGCCAGTTTGGACGTTTAACTCCAGTTTTGGTGCCAGTTCTGGCGTTTTACGCCAGAAAAGGGTCTCTGGCTGGTGTTTTACGCCAGTTTGGGCCATCAAATCTCAGGCAAAGTATGAACTATTATATATTTCTGGAAAGCTCAAGATGTCTAATTTCCAACGCAGTTGAGAGCACGCCAATTGGGCTTTTGTAGCTCCAAAAAATCCACTTCGAGTGCAGGAGGGTCAGAATCCAACAGCATCTGCAGTCCTTTCTCAGCCTCTGAATGAGACTTTTGCTCAGATCCCTCAATTTCAGCCAGAAAATACCTGAAATCACAAAAAAACACATAAACTCATAGTAAAGTCCAGAAATGTGATTTTTGCATAAAAACTAATAAAAATATAATAAAAAGTAGCTAAAACATACTAAAAACTATGTAAAAATAATGCCAAAAAGGGTATAAATTATCCGCTCATCAGCTTGCTGGCAGCTCGCGTGGGCAGTTTTTCGTGCGAGCAACCATTCCTTGCATGGGCTAGCTTTTCGCACAAGATTCTCACATGCACGAGCTTTTTCTACATGCGCAAAATGACTCCACGTGCTGGGTTTGATGAAATACGTGCATCCTCATTTTTGGGCTTTCTAGGGGCCCCCAATAGGTATTTCTGATGCTATTATGAAGCCAAGATGAAGGAGAAGGAGGCTACATTCATATATCTACCATTTTTACATTATCTGAGGTTTTGTTCATAGTTTTAGTGGAAGAAACTCCAACTTTTCTTTAGGTTTTCTAGGTTTCAATTCCATTTTGCTTATAATTTTATATTTTGATCTTGTTTAATTATAGTTTTGGCTTTTGTTTCCTTGTTTTTGCACTATAGTCCTCTTAGAATTTAGTGTTAGTTTGACTTTTCTTCATTTTGCTACTTATGAATTATGTGAATTCTTGGTTTATATATGAATTGGATGTTTTATATTTTATTCATGCTTATTTGAGTTATTATTGTTGAATTCTTATTATGGATTGTTATAGTTTTTTCTATTTCTTATTTGTGTTTGATGAAATGTTTATATATTGATTATGGGATAGATTTTCTCTTTCTTGGCTTAGGTTGAGGACTTTGGTGACCTTGAGTTATTAATTTCTAATATTGATTGGTAATTTAGAGTTCTTAGTTGATCTTATTTTCACTAATGCTAACCTTTTACTAAATTCAATTAGTAAGTTAGTTAAGATTTGTGAATTAAGACCAATTATGCCTGTAACACCCTACCACACAGAGCCTTATGCTTAAGTCATAAGACAGAGGTGGTGATTTATTACGACCTCTAAAAGTAAAATTTATATATATAATATAGTTGAAAAAGATTTATTCTAGGAGCCTTTGAAGAAAAGTTAAAATTGAAAGCGGTAAAATGAAAAGCGCAACACTCACGGCATGTAAACGATAAATAGAACAAGATAAGAGAAGCTAACATGGATATAACCAAAAGAGAGTTCCAAGGTACTAATATCAAAGCTCAAGACTCGGCTCGCAAAGATAAACCGGCCAGAGCACATAAGTGTATATACATATATATATAAGAGAACCCAAAAGACAAAGTACATATAACCAAAATAAAGCCCCAAAAGACATAGAGATCTTTGCTATCAGAAGCTTCCAGCATGCCTCAGCAAGGTGCCTCACGTCTTGCATCTGAAAACCACAAAATATGTATAGGGTGAGAACTAGAGGTTCTCAGCATGGTAACAGCACCCACATATCTAACATATAATGTCCTGGGAAAGTCGAAGGCAATCCTAGAACCTCCGTCATATAATTAAATCTTATAAACATAACTAAACCATAAAATAAAATAGGCAACTAGCTAAGGGTCTTCCGTCTATCTAATACTCCCCTTTCTAACTCCTCCAAACCTCCCAACCGCCACCGAAATCTGTTATTACAAACACAACTATTTCATGCAAGGAAATCACAAGTAGAAAGCATGTATAGTAGATAACAAGTAGCAAGTAGTCTATATGATCAATTAGGCATTCTAAATAAAACATACCAAACAAACACATAGATGCATATGATGCATGCCTATCCTGCGGCTGATGAGTCTCATCTGTCAGTTATAAAGCCAACCCGACAAGTCTTGGTAGCTAACCATTGGACTGTCCCTCTGTCGTGTATCCCCAACTCGAGTAATTCTCAATCATAAACACATAACACACACCTGTGTTATTCCACAGGGACAAAATCATCCAGAACTTTCACAGTGTCCGGCTGTTCCGAGGGTTACCTGAAACTGGAGGTCGATCTCGGAGGAGATCTTCTGTACTGGTCGGTGCTGATGTGTCCGGCTGGTGAGTGGCGGCTGGAGCTGTCGTGTCCGACTTGTTGATCTAGCTGCACTGCTGATCTTTCGTCACCAGAGGATGGGGGGTACCTGCAAGAGACTCCGATGCTTAAGTTAGCATGGGTATTAAGCAGGTTTTTAGTAGAATCAGAGTATGAGTTATACCTGGGTGCTCCAGTGTATTTATAATGGTGTAGAGTGACCTTTTTAGATAAGATAAGTTAGTTATCTTATCTTATCTTATCTTATCTTTGGGTGAGGTCAGCTTATCTTCAAGGGAACCGCCTTTATCTCTATAAGCTTGGATTGCCTTTGGATTTGGGTCGTGTTCCTCTATTTGGGTCCTTTACTGAGATTTTCCTGTCGATTTGGCCGAGCTCTTTGAGAAGAGGTCGGATAGCCTGACCTGAAGAGATCATTCGCTTTGTTACTGAACATCTCGGGTCGGGTAGCTCGACCCAGGGTGTGAACAGTGCCCCTGCTCGAGCTCGGTCTTTTTTTTTGAGGTCGAGTCCTAGTTCTTAAGACTTCGATCCTTCTCTGGTGAAGCCGAACTCGAGCATTTGTCAACTTCTTTTTTGTAGAATCTTCCTTTTTTTTGAATGTGGAACGTTTTCTTCTAAAAACGCGCGCTTTTATATTAGCGCCTTGTTCTTGGGAATGTGCGAGGGTTTAATACCTTCATTAATTGGTTTTAATTGTCCCGTTTCCCTTGGATTTTTATTTTGAACTTTACACACAGAAACTGTTTCTCTTCTTTTTGTTTTTCTCTGTAACTTCCCCCTTTACTCTCTCGCTTTCTGTTTTTGCCTAAATTTTGCATTTCTTGCGTTGCAGCGTCATTCGGCGATTTCTGGGTGATTCCATCTCCCCATCTTTAACCACCTTCAAAGCTTCCTCCTTTGTTCAGGTTGGTTTTTCTTTTTCTGCACTTCTTTCGTCATTTTGATAGAGCTTCAATTTTTCTCTTGAGGTCTGAATCTTTTCCTATCACTGTGCGCCTGCATTTTCACTGTTTGGGGATTTTCTCTTGCTTTTGAAATGGTCCTTTTGTTTTCTAGGGCTCATACTACTTGTTTGCTCGAAAAGATTGTTCCTTTTATCATGCTGATGGCTTTTGCTGATGACCTCTGTGAAAAGATAACGATTATTTCTTCGTGCTATTTTTCTTATTCTGGGGGATTTCATTTCTCTGAAAAAGGTGGCTTCTTTGATGACTTCTTCTTGATATGTTTTGTTATTTTGCTTGTTGATAATCTGAGACTGCGAATTTGGAAGGTAGCTATTTCGGTTTTGTTTAATTTGTAGCTTTCTGGGATGCTGCTTTTTTGAGAAAGGGGTTTTCTCTGCGAGCTTTAGTTTTGTAGTTTTTCTTGAATCCTTGTTCACTGACTGCCTCCAAAGGATGCCCCTGGGCCTTCTGTGTGGGTCCTGGAGCTTTCCTTTTGTTGTTTGTGCTGAGTCTGCAATCTGCTGTTTTATTTTTGCTGCCTGAGTTATCTGTCTGATCTTGAGTAATCGTAGTAATTCGTCTTTTCTTTGGTTGTAGGACTAGTTGGCCATGTCTTCTTGCAAAAATATTGTAGAAATGTCTTCTAAAGTTCCTGAGGGGATGTCCGATTGGTTGGACTCCCTTGTCTTAATGTGTGTTTCTGTGGTGGATGCTGAGTTTTGTGTAGAGCTGAGAAAACATCATAGGGTTTGTGGTAGCGGTGCCCAGGAGAGGGATTATGAGCTTGTAGTGCCTGATTCTGATGAGAGGGTTTGTTTTCCAACCTCGGTCGAGGGGGAGCGTCCATTCTTCTATACCTGTGAATATTTCTTCAGCCAGTTGGACATTACCTTTCCTTTTACTACTTTTGAGACCGACTTGTTGTGGTCGTGTAACGTTGCCCCGTCCCAGCTTCATCCGAATTCTTGGGGTTTTGCAAAGATCTTTCAACTGCTTTGTCAAGAGTTAGGTGTCGTACCTTCTCAGGCTCTTTTCCTCTATCTTTTTGTTTCGGCCAAGCCCAGGGCTTCTTCCAAAAAGAAAGCTTCTTGGATTTCTTTTAGATCTGCCCAAGGACATAAAGTTTTTGCCATGTATGATGAGTCCTTTAAGGATTTTAAGAACTATTTCTTTAAAGTTTGAGCTGTTGAGGGGGCCCGCCCCTTTTTCCTTGATGAGAATCATGAGCCTGCTTTTCCACTATAATGGCAACAGAATGTGACAGTGTCTCGTTATACTTGGGAGATGCTTGACGAGGTTGAGCGGGCTTTTGTAATTGTTCTTGAAGATATATGGGGGGAACCTCCCCACCTTGATACCAAAAAGTTTTCGGGGGACCTGTCCCTGGTCCGAACTGTGTTGGGTACTGTCTGACTTGTTTTTAGCTTTGCTTCCTCTTTTTGTGATTGTAACCCATTACTGTGGTTGATTCTGTTTTTCAGAGATGTCTAAAAATAATAACTCCATGAAGGCCTTCAAAAAGGCAAGGAAGGCTGCTGCTGCTAAAAACATGTCGGTCAAGGTGGCAGGAGAGGGATCTTCTCAGGTTCAGGTGAAGCCACGTGTGCCGAGTTCACCTGGGCCGAAGAGGGTGATCCCTACTCCCCGGGTTCGTCTGGCTGACCCTCCACAAACTTCAGCTGCCGCTTCTGGCGCTCCTCCTTCGAAAAAGCAAAAAACATCTGAGCCATTTAACCTTGATGCCCCTGATTTTGATGCCATCGAGTTTGTCGACCATCAGATTGCCCCCTGTGGAGGTCTTTCAATGGATGATGTGTCCATTCTTCATCACCTGGAGTTCATAACTAGAAGCAGTGTGAAGATGGCTCATATGGGTGTGGCTCTTTTTCGAACTGCTTAGGGTATCCCGGTTCATGCTACAAAATCTTTCATGATGGGGCTAAGTCGGAGTTTGATAGAATAAAAGGTTTGAAGGAGGAGCTGGAGGTAAAGTTGGTGAAGGTGGAGAAAGAATTAGAGGGTGAAAAGGCTAGTTCTGTGGCCTTGGCGGCTTCTATGAAGTTGGCTGAAGACACAGCGCTGAGGCACAAGGATAGCTATGTTTCGGCCTACAGAGAGGTGGTGTGTCTCAGGGATGATTTGGAGACTGCCCGGGATGATTATTCCGTGCTCCAGGGTCACCTTGTGGGTAGCGTGACTGCTGCTTATGAGAATTTAAGGGAGCAGGTTCGGGTTCTGGCGCCCGAGCTCGACCTTACTCTCTTTAGTCTTGACAATGTTGTGAGGGACGGTAAGATTGTCCCTGACGACCCTGATGATGATGATGTTGAACCTCCTCCTGGGCCTGTTACCAAGGATTTTGTCGTGCCGACTTCTTCAGCTCCTTCAGCCGAAATTGAGTCAGAACCTGACTGTCAGATCTTGAACCGGGAGGATGGGACAGTGGATGTTGTGCCCCTCCAGACTCGGCCTCCTCCGCCCCATGTTGATGCAACTTCTGGGAAACCTCTGGATCCTCTTTAGTTATTCTCGATATATTTGCGTATGGCCCTATCTGTGGGCTTTTGAACTGTTTATTTTTTGTAAATGGTATTTTGCTGACTGTTGACACTCTCTTGGTTATTTGTTTAGCAACTTTCTTTTGAAAAAAAAAAAAGCAGTTTCCAAGCTTTTGGGGCTGATTTGGTGGCCTCTGAAGCTTGCTGTTATTGTAGCTACCAGTTTTTATATCATGTCTGTCTGCACTCGTCTTAGTACCTTTCTAGTTTTTGGGAGTGTTGGAACTTTTCGTTGTCTGACCTCTTTGGGTTGGCTTGGTTCTTTTGCCTGATGTCATTTCCATCAATTAGTTTTATTTGGACTTTGTTCAGGTCTTTGTTAGGAATTTTCTTTGTATAATGTTGAGGTCGCCGATTTCATTATGTCGGTTTTGTTCGAGCTGTTGTTGATAATCCTCTTTTTTGGACCCTTTTTTAGGTCTCTTTCAGGGATTAGTTTTGTAGCTTTATGTTTTGGACCGACTTCTTCGCGTCGGGTCCTTCTAAGTTATTTTGTAATCCTCTTTCTTGGACCTTGTTCAGGTCTCTTTCAGGGATTACTTTTATAACTTTTATGTTTTGGGCTGACTTCGTAATGTCGGGCCCTTCTAAGTTATTTTTGTAATCCTCTTTCTTGGACCTTGTTCAGGTCTCTTTCAGGAATTACTTTTATAACTTTTATGTTTTGGGCCGACTTCGTCATGCGGGCCCTTCTAAGTTATTTTTGTAATCCTCTTTCTTGGACTTTGTTCAGGTCTCTTTCAGGATTACTTTTATAACTTTTATGTTTTGGGCCGACTTCATCATGTCGGGCCCCTCTAAGTTATTTTTGTAATCCTCTTTCTTGGACCTTGTTCAGGTCTCTTTCAGGGATTACTTTTATAACTTTTATGTTTTGGGCCGACTTTGTCGTGTCGAGCCCTTCTAAGTTAAAGTAATCCTCTTTTATAGGGTTGGCCAGACCTCTTTCCAGGGTTTACTTATAACTTTGGTTGACTTGGTCTGACTTCTTAACGTCGGCCAATCTTTAAGTTATTATTTAGCAATCCATTAAGACCTCGTCAGGTCCTTTCTCTGGATCACTTTCGATAACTTCTTGCATTATTCGGTTTTCATCTTTGCCGATTTGTAGAAGGTGGGTTCAATCCTTGCTTAGTCGACCTTTAGATGAATTTGATTTTCATCTCTGCTGGTCTTTATCGTGATCGTGTAGTGAATTTTATTTTTCACTTTCTGCCGATCTATTGCTTTATAATTGTGCGATGAATGTTTCAGATTAATGCGTCTTGAAAACTTGTAGAACATCTAACATATTTTATTTAAAAGAAAATGCAAATATGTACATGTGGAGTTTTTATCCCTTTAAGTCGGATAATTTGTGGACCTCAACTTGGTGCCTTATTAAAAAACCTTTTCAGGGAAAAGAGTACACCCTATGCTGAGATCCTTTACCATTCCTAGCTATAGTACCTTCTTAGGTTGCAGGCAAGCCATGACCTGGGAAGCTCTCGCCCCTTGAGTTCGGACAGTCTGTAGTAGCCCTTCCCAAGTACTTCTATGACTCGGTAGGGTCCTTTCCAGTTTGCTGCTAGCTTTCCTTCTCCAGGTCGAGTTGTTCCGATATCATTTCGGATTAGGATGAGATCATTCTCCACGAAACCTCGTGGTACTACCTTTTGATTATATCTGGAAGCCATTCGACGTTTTAATGCTTCTTCCCTGATCCGAGCTCTCTCTTGGATTTCGGGAAGTAGGTCGAGCTCTTCCATTTGAAGTTGGGAGTTCGCTTCTTCATTGTAGTGGACTACTCTAGGCGACCCTTCCTCGATCTCTACTGGGATCATTGCCTCCGTTCCGTACGCTAATCGGAAGGGTGACTCCTTTGTGGTGGAATGTGGCGTTGTCCGATATGCCTATAGGACTTGTGGGAGCTCTTCAGCCCAAGCTCCCTTTGCGTCTTGTAATTTCCGTTTTAGCCCAGCCAATATGACTTTGTTGGCAGCTTCGGCTTGCCCATTGGCTTGGGGATGTTTTACGGAAGTGAACTGGTGTTTTATGTTCAAGTCGGCTACTAATTTTCTGAAGCCTGCATCTGTGAATTGGGTGCCATTGTCTGTGGTGATGGAGTATGGAACCCCGAACCTTGTGACAATGTTCCTATATAGGAATTTTCGACTTCTTTGAGCAGTGGCATTAGCTAGAGGTTCTACCTCGATCCACTTTGTGAAATAGTCTACCCCTACTATGAGGAATTTAACTTGTCCCGATCCCTGAGGAAAGGGTCCGAGAAGGTCGAGTCCCCATTTTGCGAATGGCCAAGGTGAGGTCATGCTGATGAGTTCCTCTGGCGGGGCGATGTAAAAATTGGCATGTTTTTGACATGGTGGACATGTCTTTATGAACTCTGTGGCCTCCTTTTGTAGAGTTGGCCAATAAAATCCTGCCCGAAGTACTTTTTTG
>NC_029787.2:50122678-50140254 GCF_000816755.2 Arachis ipaensis | reverse complement strand
TATGACTCGGTAGGGTCCTTTCCAGTTTGCTGCTAGCTTTCCTTCTCCAGGTCGAGTTGTTCCGATATCATTTCGGATTAGGATGAGATCATTCTCCACGAAACCTCGTGGTACTACCTTTTGATTATATCTGGAAGCCATTCGACGTTTTAATGCTTCTTCCCTGATCCGAGCTCTCTCTTGGATTTCGGGAAGTAGGTCGAGCTCTTCCATTTGAAGTTGGGAGTTCGCTTCTTCATTGTAGTGGACTACTCTAGGCGACCCTTCCTCGATCTCTACTGGGATCATTGCCTCCGTTCCGTACGCTAATCGGAAGGGTGACTCCTTTGTGGTGGAATGTGGCGTTGTCCGATATGCCTATAGGACTTGTGGGAGCTCTTCAGCCCAAGCTCCCTTTGCGTCTTGTAATTTCCGTTTTAGCCCAGCCAATATGACTTTGTTGGCAGCTTCGGCTTGCCCATTGGCTTGGGGATGTTTTACGGAAGTGAACTGGTGTTTTATGTTCAAGTCGGCTACTAATTTTCTGAAGCCTGCATCTGTGAATTGGGTGCCATTGTCTGTGGTGATGGAGTATGGAACCCCGAACCTTGTGACAATGTTCCTATATAGGAATTTTCGACTTCTTTGAGCAGTGGCATTAGCTAGAGGTTCTACCTCGATCCACTTTGTGAAATAGTCTACCCCTACTATGAGGAATTTAACTTGTCCCGATCCCTGAGGAAAGGGTCCGAGAAGGTCGAGTCCCCATTTTGCGAATGGCCAAGGTGAGGTCATGCTGATGAGTTCCTCTGGCGGGGCGATGTAAAAATTGGCATGTTTTTGACATGGTGGACATGTCTTTATGAACTCTGTGGCCTCCTTTTGTAGAGTTGGCCAATAAAATCCTGCCCGGAGTACTTTTTTGGTAAGTGCTTGTGCCTCGAGATGGTTGCCACAAATGCCACTGTGTATTTCTTCTAAAACTTCCCTTGTATTGGAAGTCGGTACACATTTTAACAATGGCATTGAAATCACTCTTTTGTATAGAGTATTATTTATGATAGTGTAATATTGTGCCTCCCGTTTTAACCTTTTTGCCTCCTTCTCATCTGTAGGAAGTGTTTCTGTTTTGAGGTAGTTAATTATAGGAGTCATCCATCCTTGATCTAGACCTGTTATGGCTAGGACTTTTTCCTCTTCCGAGATTGACGGGTTCTGTAGTATTTCCTGGATGAGGCTTCTATTGTTGCCTCATGGTTTTGCGCTGGCTAGTTTTGAGAGTGCGTCAGCTCGGGCATTCTGTTCGCGGGGTATGTGGTGGATCTCATATTCTCGGAGTTGTCCGAGCTGCTCCCTGGTTTTATCCAGGTACTTTTTCATAGTGGGGTCCTTGTCTTGGTAGCTCCCCGTTATTTGTGAAGTTATCACCTATGAGTCGCTGAAGATAATGAGTCTTTGAGCTCCGACCTCTTTAGCCAGCTTTAAACCAGCTAGTAGTGCCTCATATTCTGCCTGGTTGTTTGAGGCAGGGAACCCGAATTTGAGGGAAAGTTCAATTTGGGTTCCTTGGTTGCTTTCAATTATCACACCTACGCCGCTTCCAGTCTTATTCGAGGAATTGTCCACGTAGAGATTCCATTCTGTGGGGGTTTCCGGGGTGTCTATAAATTCTGCAATGAAGTCGGCTAAGTATTGTGATTTGATGGCTGTCCTAGCTTCGTATTGAAGGTCAAACTCGGACAACTCGACTGCCCATTGTAGGATTATGCCTGCTAGATCTGTTTTCTGCAATATCCCTTTTATGGACTGGTTGGTCCGAACCTTAATGGTGTGAGCTTGGAAGTATGGGCGAAGTCGTCGAGATGTTAGTATGAGCGCATAGGCAAATTTTTCTATTTTTTGGTAGTTCATCTCGGACCCCTGTAGTGCTTTACTAATGAAGTATACAGGTTGTTGCTCCTTGTCATCCTCTCGAACTAGCACTGAGGCTACTGCCCGACTTCCTACTGCGAGGTACAATATGAGTGGCTCTCCCTCTCGTGGTCGAGTTAGGATAGGTGGTTGTCCCAAGAAACTTTTGAAATCTTGGAAGGCTTGCTCGCACTCTGTTGTCCATTCGAACTTTTTTTCCTTTCCTTAGAGTGGTGTAGAAGGGGAGAAACCTTATTGCTGATCCCGCTAGAAATCTGGACAAGGCTGCCAACCTCCCGTTGAGTTATTGTACCTCTTTGACACAAGTTGGGCTCTTCATGTTGAGTATGGCCTGGCATTTATCCGGATTTACCTCGATTCCTCTTTGTGTGAGCATAAAACCCAAGAACTTGCAAGCTTCTACTACAAAGGTTCATTTTGCAGGATTGAGTCGCATGCCATGCTTCCTTATAGTGTCGAACACTTGGACTCGGTCGGGTAATAATGTCTCTTCACTTTGTGTCTTTATCAACATGTCGTCCACGTAGACTTCCATGATTTTTCTGATATGATCTGAAAAGACTTTATTCATTAGCCTTTGATAAGTAGGTCCCGCGTTTTTAAGACCAAAAGGCATTACGATGTAGCAGTAGTTTGCTTTTGGTATTAGAAACGAGGTTTTTTCTTGATCAGGTGGATACATTGGGATTTGATTGTATTCAGAATATGCATTCATAAACGAGAGGTATTTATATCTGGATGAGGCATCCACCAGAGCGTCGACACTTGGGAGTGGATAAGGATCTTTTGGGCTGGCTTTGTTGAGATTAGTGTAATCAGTGCACATTCGCCACTTCCCGTTTGATTTTTTCACCAAGACGACGTTAGCTAGCCATAGTGGGTACTTGACTTCTCTTATGAATCATGCCTCCAGTAGGGCTTGTACCTGCTCTTCCACAGTTGGGGATCGTTCTGGCCCAAGCTTTCTTCGTCTCTGCTATACGGGCTGAGATCCTGGGTAGACTGCCAACTTGTGGCTCGTTAGTTCGGGGTCTATGCCTGGCATGTCTGCAGCTTTCCATGCAAAGAGATCAACGTTATCTCGTAAGAACTGTACGAGTGATTCTTTTATGTATCCTCTTAGAATCGTGCCAATATTAGTTGTTTTGTCCAGGATGTCTCCGATCTGGACTTTCTTTACTGCACCTTCGGGTTGTGGACGGAGTTCTTCTCGCCTCTGAACACCACCAAGTTCAATTGTGTGGAATTCTTCTCCTCTGCCTCTAAGGTTTAGACTTTCGTTATAACAGTGGCGCACCATCTTCTGATCTGCTTTTATTGTAGCTATCTGATAAACCACCATTTATAGTTTATATTGTGCTTAATTGTGCGGATTTATCAAATCTTTACCCACTTATTCATATTATTAGCATGCATTTATAATTCCTTTCTAAAAATACTTCATGGTTGAAAACTTACTTCCTAGAGACTTTTAATTTTGTATTTTAATTCTCCTTTATTCCATTCGATGCCGTGATCTGTGTGTTGAGTGTTTCAGGCTTTATAGGGCATGAATGACTTGGAGATTAGAAAGGAAGCTTGCAAAAATGGAAGGAACACAAGAAATTGAGGAGATGACCAGCGAGAAATGACGCGGACGCATGGCTCACGCGACCACGCGACATAGAGGAACTTGCAGTGACACGGACGCATGGCTCACGCGACCGCGCGGATTGGAAACTGCACAAGTGACACGAAGGCGTGGACGACGCGCACGCGTGGCAAGGCAAAACGCTAGATGACGCGATCGCGTGACATGCGCGATCTGCAGAATCTGCAAAATTCGCTGGGGGCGATTTTGGGCCCTGTTTTGACCCAGTTTTTGGTCCAGAAAAGCAGATTAGAGCCAGAGAACATGCAGAGACGAAATACAACATTCATTCCGCATAATTTTAGTTTTAGATCTGATTTTACTCCTCCTCTAGGTTTTCTCTCTACACATTCATAGTTCTTAGGATTTTGATTTTATTGCTTTTTGGATTGGGATATTGAGAAGAGTTATTACCTCCGTCAAGACTTCGCCATTCTAGTTTGTTTCCTTACTTGTCACTTACTCTTTCATATCCTTATTTTACTCAGAATTATTATTGGATTATTTTTTTATTTATTAATACAAGAACTATTTCTATTTTAATTGATCCTTTTGATTATTATTTATCATGTCTTTCAATATTTCCTTTTCTTATTTCATGGATTTTACAAACATAATGAGCGAGTAGTTCCATAACTTGATTGGGAGTTGATTGAAAGGAGGACCTTGAGTTGGATGCTCAAGAGAGAAATTATAATTGGGATTCACGTTGGATCGCCATCTAATCACTGACACTAATCCTTCCCAAGGGAGAGGATTAGAACTTGTGAATAGAAACTGACTTCCAACTTGCTTGACTTTCCTTTATCCGGTAAAGGATAACTGAGCAGACAACCTTCAATTATTAATTGATCTTGAGAGAACTCCATCAAGGATAGGGCTTCCAACTAATCTACTCCCAGTCAAGGTTTTTATTTAAATTACATAAATTCTCTGATTTAATTTCCTGTTTATCAACTCAAACAATTTTTTGGAAAACATCTGATTAATAAAATAGCATACCTTTCTGCAACTCGTTGGGAGACGACCTGGGATTCATACTCCCAGTATTTTAATTTTAAATTTTGTGACAACCCTTCTAAATTGATAAGTGGATTTTTGGTTGGTTAAGAACTGTACTTGCAACGTAATCTCTTATAATAATTTCTTAACTCGCCAATTTCCGCCACGTCAATTTTTGGCGCCGTTGCCGGGGAGTTGCAATAGAGTGCTAAGTTATTGATTGGAATTTATTTATTTGCATTTTATTTTATTTTGCTACTATGAGCTGCATGTTTCTTTCGTTAAATGACGCGTTCACTTCCTGATCCAAGCTTGCCAGTATTTGATCCTGAGATTGAAAGAATTATTTCACGTATAAGGCAAGCTCGGCGTCGGTTAATCCTCTCTGAGGGCGGATCTAAAACGTCACTTGAGGGAGAAATAAACCCCTGTTCTTCTGATTCAGTTGATTCACGTGCAGGTGGCATGGCAGAACCTAGGAGAGTTACTATCCAGGAGGTTGGAGCCCCTGATTTCACAATGCAACTGTTTCAAGCGCATCACCCAACAGTGGCCACAGATTTTGAAATAAAGACTGCACTGCTCAACTTGATGCCTAAGTTTCATGACTTACCTGCTCAAGAGCCTATCAAGCACCTGAGGGATTTTCAAGCAGCCTGTTCTACTGTCAGGCGCGATGGTGCGGATGAAACTTCTATTTTACTAAAAGCTTTCCCATTCTCTCTTGAGGGAAAGGCGAGAGAGTGGTACTACACTCAACCAGCAGCAACTGTTTCTGACTGGGATACGCTTAGAAGAGAATTTTTGGAAAAATTCTTTCCAGCTGAAGTTACTGATAAACTGAGGAAAGACATTTCCATGATTGTTCAGGACGAGTCCGAGGCTCTCTATGAATACTGGGAGCGCTTCAACAACCTTCTGGAAGCATGCCCCCCATATGATTGACAAGATAGTGTTGCTCGGCTATGTCACACAGGGCATGAGTCTCCAAGATAAGACCACATTGGAAAGTGCTAGCAATGGGTCTATGAAAAAGTACAAGACCACTGATGAGGCATGGCAATTGATTAGCGACTTAGCTGAATCTACTAGGAATCACAGGCAGAAACAAAGCCGGTCAAAAGCTGTTGCAAAAGTATCCTCTAGCGGAGAGACTGCTGCTCTAATCAGAGTATCTGTGAAATGACCAACTTACTAAAGCAGATGCAGTTGAGTCAACAACAAGCTCAGCAAGCTCAGCCCTCTCCACCACAGCAAAGCCAACAGTTGGTTCCACAGAGAGTGTGCGGGATCTGTGCTGATTATAGCCATTATACTGATGAATGTCCACAGCTCCAGCAGGAAGACAACACTGTAGCAGCCACTCATAACTTTTATGACCACCCCAATCAAGGATACAATCAAGGTGGCAGTTACAACCATGGATGGCAAGACAATTCTAATCAGGGCTGGAGAGATAATTCTAACCAGAATTGGAAGGACAACAATAACAGAGGAGGTAGAGACAATCAGGAAAATCAGAGGTGGAATAATAACAACAACAGGCAGCAGAACCAGCCTTACAGAGCACCTCACCTGAGGCAATTCCAAGGACCACAGCACAACCAACAGCAGACCTCTCAGATCACTTATCCTTCTTCATCTTCTAATGATGACTTACTACAATCTATTGATCGGAGACAGCAAGCCATGGAAACAACCTTACTTCTACTCTAAATGGTCTGAACTCTACCTTACAAGCTCTTGTATCATAGATTGGATCACTAAATAATTCCAACAACCAGCCTTTGAGCTCCAGCGGAATCCCCTCTCATACATTGCCCAATCCAAAGGGTGGCATCAATGCCATCACCCTAAGGTCCAGAACCACACTACAAGAGAGGAATCGGGATGAGCCAATCCCATCAGAACATGCCTCAGCTGAAGAGGTAGTGGAAGTAGAGGATGCTGAAGAGGAAGAGGACATACAAGACATAGTTGAAGAAGAAGAAGCTCAACCACAGAAGGAAGCACCAAAGGAGGCAGACCCTACAGGAAACACCCTCCCTATTCCATTTCCACAAATTACAAGGAAGCCCAGGAAGCAGTTGGAACTTGATCCGAAAATGGTAGAAATATTCAAAAAGGTTGAAGTAACTGTTCCCCTTTTTGATATTATTCAGCAGGTACCTAAATACGCAAAGTTTCTAAAAGATTTATGTATACATAAAGACAAAATTAATAAATTAGAAACTATTCCTTTAGGTAGTTCTATATCTGCTTTAATGGGAGGTATACCTGAAAAATGTAGTGATCCAGGTCCATGTATGGTTAATTGTACTATTGGTGGTGTGATATTTTCTGACTGCATGTGTGATTTAGGAGCATGTGTTAGTATAATGCCTTTGTCTATATATGATACTTTGAGGCTCCCTCCCTTAAAAAGGTCGGCAGCTCATTTTGTGTTAGCAGATAAAAGCATAATTACAGTGGTTGGAATTGCTGAAGACGTATTAATGAGCATTAAGGGGCTAACATTTCCCATTGACTTCTATATCCTGGAAATGCCCCCTAATGACTTAGGAAAGCCATTATCAATCCTTCTTGGAAGACCATTCCTGAAGACTTCAAAGTTCAAGCTGGACGCATTTTCCGGAACTTATTCATTTGAAACAGATGGCAGAATAGTGAAATTCAGTTTAAATGGAGCTATGGAGCACCCTCTGGATGACCTTTCTATCTCCCAGTGTGACATCATAGACGAAACCATGGCTGAAGTTCACCAGGAGGAGTTAGAAGAGAAGTACACAGGACAAGGTCCAAGTGTGGGGACACTTTCAGAGGACAATGAAGGTCCTTTGCCACTATCACCAGCCCCAGATAATCCAGAGCCTGACCATGAGCAAAAATTAGAATTAAAACCCCTCCCTCCACACCTCAAGTATGCTTACCTTGAAGACAAGCAGAAGTTTCTAGTTATTATTGCAAGGGAACTCACTTCCCAACAAGAAGAACAGCTACTCAGTGTGCTGAGGAAACACAAAAGAGCAATTGAATGGAGCTTGGCAGACATAGAAGGCATCAACCCTCAAGTTTGTGAGTACAGAATATTTTTAGAAGAGGGAGCTAGGCCTGTTCGTCAACCCCAGAGAAGACTGAATCCCAATATCTTGGAGGTTGTCAAAAAGGAAGTGACCAGATTACTTGAGGCGGATATCATCTACCCCATCTCAAACAGTGAATGGGTAAGCCCAGTACAAGTGGTACCCAAGAAATCTAGAGTCACTACAGTGAAGAATGAGCATGGAGAGCTCATAGCAACTAGAGTACAGAATGTTTGGAGAGTCTACATTGATTACAGGCGCCTCAACCAGGCCACTCGTAAGGATCACTACCCCCTTCCATTTATTGATCAAATGCTGGATCGCCTGTCAGGTAAATCACATTATTACTTTTTAGATGGTTACACAGGCTCTTTCTAGATTCATATAGCTCCTGAAGATCAGAAAAAGACTACTTTTACATGACCTTTTGGGACTTATGCTTATAAGCGAATGCCCTTTGGCTTGTGCAATGCACCAGCTACTTTCCAAAGGTGCATGATAAGTCTTTTCTCTGACCTTATTGAGGACTGTATGGAGGTTTTTTTGGATGATTTTAGCATTTATGGTGATTCTTTTAGCCTTTGCTTAGATAGTTTATCTAGAGCATTAGAGAGATGTGTCAGTACAAACCTTGTATTGAATTTTGAAAAATGTCACTTTATGGAAAAACAAGGGATTATACTAGGACATGTTGTGTCTAATATTGGCATTTTTGTGGATCCAGCAAAGATGGATGTTATTTCTAGTTTACCTTACACCTCCTCTGTGAGGGAAGTCCGTTCGTTCCTTGGCCATGCAGGTTTTTACCGGAGGTTCATTAAGGACTTTAGTAAGGTAGCACTATCCTTGTCCAGACTACTGCAGAAAGATATTGAGTTCGAGTTCAGTGAGGATTGCAAACAAGCGTTCGATAAGCCGAAGACCGCCCTGACTCAAGCTCCAATTGTGAGAGGACCAGACTGGAGCCAGCCATTTGAAATCATGTGCGATGCTTCCAACCATGCAGTAGGAGCAGCGCTGGCTCAGCGTGCAGGTAAGGACCCTTTTGTAATTGCTTATGCGTCTAAAACTTTGGACACAGCTCAGTCTAATTACACTACTACTGAGAAAGAGCTTCTTGCTATTGTTTTTGCTCTGGATAAATTTTGAGCCTATTTACTTGGTACCAAAGTAGTAGTGTACTCAGGCCACGCATCTCTAAAGTATTTATTAGCTAAAAAGGAGTCCAAACCAAGGCTTGTTCATTGGATACTGCTACTACAAGAATTTGATTTAGAAATTAAGGATAGGAGTGGTAGCCAGAATCTAGTGGCAGACCACTTGAGTCTCCTTGAGCACATTAAGGATACCGCTACTCCTATAAATGATAATTTTCCATTTAATAACTTACAAGCAGTATCTGAAGTAGTCCCTTGGTATGCGCCTGTAGCTAATTATCTAGTTAGCCGCAACTTTCCTCCAAACTTTACTAAGCATCAAAGAGACAAGCTGAAAAGCGAGTCCAAATATTATATATGGGATGACCCATATTTATGGAGATGTAGCGCTAACCAGGTAATTAGACGGTGTGTGCCTCAATCAAAATTCCAGTCTATTTTAGAGGCCTGCCACTCATCTGAGAGTGGAGGACATTTTGGCCCTCAAAGAATAGCTAGAAAAATTTTAGACTGTGGATTCTGGTGGCCTACTCTTTTTAAAGATGCTGCTGAATTTTGTAAATCTTGTTCCCCATGCCAAAGGTTTGGTAATATATCCAAGAGGGATGAGATGCCTCAACAGACTATGCTTTTCTGTGAAATTTTTGATGTTTGGGGCATTGACTTCATGGGTCCATTCCCAAATTCTAATGGTCATTTTTATATATTATTAGCTATAGACTACGTTTCTAAATAGGTGGAAGCAATTCCTACCCGCACTGATGATGCTAACACCGTTGTTTCCTTTGTTAGAAATCACATTATTTGTCATTTTGGATCACCACGAGCAATCGTGAGCGATCAAGGCACCCATTTCTGTAACAGGAAACTAACAGGATTACTGAAGAAGCATGGGATAGTTCATAAAGTGGCAACAGCCTATCATCCCCAGACTAATGGGCAAGTTGAGGTGTCTAATAGAGAGATAAAGAGTATATAATGCAGAAGATAGTCAAACCTCATAGAAGAGACTGGAGCACCAGGCTACAAGATACACTATGGGCATACAGAACAGCATACAAGACACCCATTGGGATGAGTCCCTTCCGCTTAGTTTATGGAAAGGCCTGTCACCTCCCAGTAGAGGTCGAGCACAAAGCCTTTTGGGCAGTAAAGGAGTACAATATGGGATTTGAGAAAGCCAGAGCTGAAAGGAAGTTGCAACTGCAAGAATTAGAAAGTCTTCGCCTAGAAGCTTATGAGAACTCAAGGTTGTACAAGAAAAAGATGAAGGCTGTGCATGATAAGCACATCAAGAGGAGAGAGTTCCAACCTGGGGACTTTGTCCTCCTTTACAACTCTAGACTGAGACTCATGCCAGGCAAGTTAAGATCAAGATGGGAAGGTCCATATAGAGTAGAGAAAGCTGAGCCATACGGAGTCTTCCATCTGAGTCACCCTTCAAGCTCTGAATTCATCAAAGTTAATGGGTATCGCTTAAATTTATATCATGGTGAGAAGGCGACGAAACCCAAGGAGCTAGAGATCTTCCTCTTGGAGGATCCACCCAAAGCAGAAGACTGAGCTAGTGGAGCGTCTAACTTAAGGACGTTAAAGCAAAGTGCTAGGTGGGAGACAACCCACCATGGTATGACCGTTCCTTTCTTTATTCTTAGTTTTCTTTTTCAATGACTCTTCTCTTTATTAGCACATTTAGTTTGCATCTGCATTTGCATATTTTTATATTAAAAAAAAAGGTTTGCAACGCGACCGCGTCGCAGGTGAGTCAGAAAGAATAAGAAATCGAACAGAGAGTCACGCGAGAGTGTGGCTGGAGGTGTGCCTTTGGCACAAATCACCCCACGCGACCGCGTCGCTGACGCGTCTGCGTCATGTGGGAGAATTGCCTTCCACGTGGACGCGTGACCTGAAAATCGACCTAAAAGAGGGTGCATGGCAAAAAGTCGTGCTAGAGTGGTGCTGGACTGGCGCTGGACGCACAGTCCCTACCACGCGAACGTGTGCCCCACGCATTCGCGTCACATTCCAATATTGGCCACCCACACGATCGCGTCAACCACGCGACTGCGTCACCCAAATACTTGGCAGTAATAAGTTTTGAGCAGAGAGTTGTGCGAGTGCAAGGCTGCCCTCGCGCCACTCGCACCGATCATGTCACGCGTCCGCGTGACCGACGCGACCGCGTCGACCCATCTAAGCGCCATTCGCGCGAACGCGTAACCCACGTGTCCGCGTCGCTAGCGCCGCACAGCTTACCCTAATCTGCCAATCTTTTCTATTCTTCTTCTTAATTTATGTTTTCTTCTTCTTTTCTTTTTCTTTCTTTTTCTTTTAATTGGTGTTAGATATTTAGTAGGGTCATTATTATTCCTTATGTTTTCTTGTGGATTGTTAAGAACTTGTTTGGCAATTATATGTTAATTTTTAAGGGTTGCTTGCATGTTCAATTTATTATTTTCATTGGCTTATTTATCATGCATGCTATGTGTTTGTGAAAACACCCGTATGGCATTGTGCACTATTTTTAGATTTCTTTTACTCTAAATGCTTGCTTTTCACAAAACCCCTTTTTATATTTTATTAATTTAATATAATTGTCGTTACAAACAGATTGTCAGTATGAAAGGCTTGGTAATTTCACTGGGACATTGAATGCTTGATCTATGCTACTCATGCCTTTGCCTGCATGCCAATAAACACCTTGCTTTTAATTGTCATCATATGAACTTCCTATATTTCCATTTATGATTTTTCACATGTAGTCATGACCATGTGTTAACATCATTTACCTTTTAATGTGCATTAATTACCACCTTTTCCGTTCTCTTCCTTGCTGTATCCCTTGACATTTTGACATACTTCCTCTTTTCTTTCTTTTAGGATGGCCACCAAGAAAGGCAAGGAGAAAGCTACTCCCAAACCACCAACAAGAAGAGGAACAAAGAGAGCATTAGTGGCAGAGCCATCTTCAACTACAGTTAAGCCCTCAACAAAAAGAATTAAGATGATTATAAAGGTTGATGAAAAGGAAAAAGCCTTCCCAGCAAAGGACACTACGCAATTTCCTAATCGCTTCTGTGAGCAGATGTTCCCCATCCTGGCAGAAAGGAGTTACAACAACGAATACCTTCTTATCCTCCTAACCCGTATCGCTGAATTTGTTAAGCCATAAATTACGCAGAGACAATGGGGTTTCCTACAGAGACAGCCACGGTAGGTCAATCTTTCTTGGGTAGTAGAGTTCTACTCCAACTTCCACCTACCAACCCTGCAATCTGTCGACAGAAGCAAGTCCCCATTACATAAGAGGTCATCCAACGAGCTTTAGATCTTCCCCCTACTCCAGAAGGACTGGACGCATTTCAAGAAGCCGCACTCAAGCGCTAGATGTACCAATTTGACTGGGACGCTGTTCTGAGAGTTATCGCACTACCTGGCAGCAGATGGATCTACGGATACCATCGTTCCCGTCCTAAGGGAATATTGGCTTCCGCGCTAACCTTGGAGGCTCGCGTATGGGCACAGATCATGTCCCATTATGTCTTTTCGAGCACTCACGAGTCCTCCTTCACTGCAGACAAGGCCGTTCTACTATGGTGCATCCTTACAGATCAGCCTCTGAACCTACCAAGATACATCCGGAATGCTATGGGACACGTACAAATCGCGGACAACTTACCTTTTTCCGCCTTGGTCTTAGATCTTGTCTCAACAGCCGGAGTCTCCTACAGAGCTGGGGACACCAAAGCCATGCTTCCACGGGATGATCAGTTTGTCCCTAATGGGAAATATATCAGATTTCCAGCCGTAACTACAAGCCAACCCACTGAATTGGCTGAAGAGATTCCTCCTTCAACACCACAAGCACCTACAATAAACCAACTGCTCCATCAGATACTTGAAAGGTTGGATCGGCAGGAACACAAAGCAAAGCTAAGAGAGCGCCGTAACAAGCGCCGATTCACACACCTTAAGGAGCTACTTAAGGGAAAATACAGAGACTCAGACACCCCGGACTCCACTTCCTTTACCAGCACAGGGAGCCATGATGGTCCTGCCTGTGGAGAGACTGCTACCAGCCCACCTTTGTTCCTGACAGATGGCACCGAGGACGGTGCTAAGCCTTAAGTGTGGGAGGTCGGTCAGTACCTGACTTCCGGAGGTAATTTATCTTCCCTAACACCAATAAAATATGATATTTAGTTAGTTTTTCTTTTGTAGAATAGGATAGATTGCATAGTAATAGATTAGTTGCATGCATGTCTACTTGATTGAAAAGACAATAAGTTTCTTCTAAAGACCCTATTTTTAGAACAAAATTTCACTAATTTTAATCAAAACTTTTATGTTAAATTTTCTTGAAGTTATATTTGGAACACGGTTTTTAAGCTAAAGAACACACAACCTGTGAGATTTGAGCCTTTATACATGGTTATATTATTTAACCATAATTATTTTGTTCTTATGTGTTTACTTCTCTATGATTGTAATTTATATTTTGTTTCATCCTATATGTCCAATGTTTAATATATTTATATGCTTGCATATGATTGAGGCCATTATTTGTTTATCTCACTTATCCAAATTAAGCTACCCCTTAAGTTACCTTTGTTAGCCACTTTGAGCCTTTAAATCCCATTTGTTCTGTATTTTACCATATCACTAACCTTAAGCGGAAAAATAATTATATATCCCAATTGAATCTTTGGTTAGCTTAAGATAGAATTGTGTGTTAATTAAGTATGGAAAAATTGTGGGAACAAAAGATAATAAGAGAATGTGTCATGATAATATAATAGAAATTTGGGTGCCTACTCATGTTAAACTATAAAAATTAAAAATCTATGTGCATTGATAAACTACGTTTATATTTATGCTTCAAAAAAAATCCAAAAATATTCAATAATTAAATAAGGGGACAAAATTATCCCAAATGTTAAGTTAAGAATTCAAAGATCAATGCATGTATGATAAAATTAAAATAAAAGTTGATACATGAGTAAGGAATGTGAAAGAGAAATTTTGGGTAGCTAGGTGTGAAATTTAAGCTATAAAGAATATATATGTGTGTTAGGTGAAAGCTTGGGTTAATTAAAGATTCAATTTATAAGCTTACTTAGCCATATATGTACCCTTACCCATACCTTGGGCCCATTACAACCTTGAAAAGACCTCATGATGTTTACATTGGTATATTAATTGTTGTTGATTGGTTAGGTGAAGAACAAAAATTAGAAAGCATGATTAGAGAAGGATAGAGTGATTACCCTATACACTAGAGAGATTAGAGCATACACACGTCATCAGTGAGGGTTCAATGCTTAAGTTCTATGTCCCCTGCTTTCATGAGCTACCTTCTTGCATTTTTATCTGTTCTTACTGTATAAGAATTGAATTAGTGGAATTTGATTTGTAACTGTCATGAAGAACTTATTTACTTTTGACCAAATGGACAAGAATCATATAGTTGCATTCACATATATAGGTTGCATTGCATTGCATGAGTTTTACATGTTCCTACTCATTTATTTTATCTCCTTCAACTAAGCATGAGGACATGCTAATGACTAAGTGTGGGGAGGTTGATAAACCACTATTTTATGGTTTATATTATGCTTAATTGTGCGGATTTATCAAATCTTTACCCACATATTCATATTATTAACATGCATTTATAATTCCTTTCTAAAAATACTTCATGGTTGAAAACTTGCTTCCTAGAGACTTTTAATTTTGTATTTTAATTCTCCTTTATTCCATTCGATGCCGTGATATGTGTGTTGCGTGTTTCAGGCTTTATAGGGCATGAATGACTTGGAGATTAGAAAGGAAGCTTGCAAAAATGGAAGGAACACAAGAAATTGAGGAGATGACCAGCGAGAAATGACGCGGATGCATGGCTCACGCGACCGCGCGACATAGAGGAACTTGCAGTGACGCGGACGCATGGCTCACGCGACCGCGCGGATTGGAAACTGCACAAGTGACGCGAAGGCGTGGACGACGCGCATGCGTGGCAAGGCAAAACGCTGGATGACGCGAACGCCTGGATGACGCAATCGCGTGACATGCGCGATCTGCAGAATCTGCAGAATTTGCTGGGGGCAATTTTCGGCCCTGTTTTGACCCAGTTTTTGGCCCAGAAAAGCAGATTAGAGCTAGGGAACATGCAGAGACGAAATACAACATTCATTCTGCAGAATTTTAGTTTTAGATCTGATTTTACTCCTCCTCTAGATTTTCTTTCTACACATTCATAGTTCTTAGGATTTTGATTTTATTGCTTTTTGGATTGGGATATTGAGAAGAGTTATTACCTCCGTCAAGACTTCGCCATTCTAGTTTGTTTCCTTACTTGTCACTTACTCTTTCATGTCCTTTATTTACTCAGAGTTACTCTTGGATTATTTCTAGAATTTTTTTATAATTACAATAACTATTTCTATTTTAATTGATCCTTTTGATTATTATTTATCATGTCTTTCAATATTTCCTTTTCTTATTTCATGTTTCATGGAAACATAATGAGCGAGTAGTTCCATAACTTGATTGGGAGTTGATTGAAAGGAGGACCTTGAGTTGGATGCTCAAGAGAGAAATTATAATTGGGATTCGCGTTGGATCGCCATCTAATCACTTACACTAATCCTTCCCAAGGGAGAGGATTAGAAATTGCGAATAGAAACTGACTTCCAACTTGCTTGACTTTCCTTTATCCGGTAAAGGATAACTGAGCAGACAACCTTCAATTATTAATTGATCTTGAGAGAAATCCATCAAGGATAGGGCTTCCAACTAATCTACTCCCGGTCAAGGTTTTTATCTAAATTACATAAATTCTCTGATTTAATTTTCTGTCTATCAAACTCAAACCCTTTTAGAAAACATCTGATTAATAAAATAGCACATATTTCTGTAACTCGTTGGGAGACGACCTGGGATTCATACTCCCAGTATTTTAATTTTAAATTTTGTGACAACCCTTCTAAATTGATAAGCGGATTTCTGGTTGGTTAAGAACTGTACTTACAACGCATCTCTTATAATAAATTCTTAACTCGCCAATTTCCGCCACGTCAATTTTTGGCGCCGTTGCCGGGGAGTTGCAATAGAGTGCTAAGTTATTGATTGGAATTTATTTATTTGCATTTTATTTTATTTTGCTACTATGAGCTGCATGTTTCTTTCGTTAAATGACGCGTTCACTGCCTGATCCGAGCTTAGCCGCATTTGATCCTGAAATTGAAAGAACTCTTTCACGTATTAGGCGAGCTCGGCGTTAGTTATCCTCCGAGGGTGGTGAAGGGGTTTCTACCAATTCACCAGTCTTATCTAAGGGTGAATCTGAAGCGTTATTTGAGGAAGAAACTAGCTCCTCTTCTACTGATCCTGTTGATTTAAGTGTAGGTACTATGGCGGAGCCTAGAATGATTACTCTCCAGGAAGCAGGAGCTCCAGAATTTACACTGCAACCATATCAAGCGCGTCATCCGAATTTAGCTGCGGATTTTGAACTGAAGACCTGCCCAAGAGCCTATCAAGTACCTCAGAGATTTTCAGATAGCTTGCTCAACTACTAGGCAGCATGGTGCGGATGAGACTACTATTTGGTTATATGCCTTCCCATTTTCTCTTGAGGGAAAGGCAAGGGAGTGGTTCTACACTCAACCTGAAGCAGTTGTTACTAATTAGGATCTGCTCAGAAGGAAATTCCTGGACAAGTTCTTTCCAGTAGAGGTTACAGATAGATTGCGGAAGGAAATTTCCTGCATTATCCAAGGCGAATCAGAAACTCTTTACGAGTATTGGGAAAGCTTCAGGAATCTCCTCCACTCATGTCCCCATCATAAGATTGACCAGTTGGTGTTGATTAGCTATTTCTGCCAAGGCATGAAGCCTCAAGACAAGACTATCTTAGATGCTGCAAGTAATGGCTCTCTGACTAAGTACAAGATGGCAACAAAAGCATGGCAACTGATCACCGATCTAGCTGAGTCCACCCGAAATGCAAGGCAAAGGAACAATCATCCCAAAGATATTGCGAAAGTTTCCTCTAATAGTGAGATAGCTGCTCTCACAAAGACTCTGGGAGAGATGACCAATATACTGAAGCAGCTCCAGCTTAATCAACAACAACCTCAGCCTCCTCCACAACAACATTGTCCACAACTCCAAGAAGACAACACCTTGGCGGCTACCAATAATTATTATAACTGTCCGAATCAAGGGTATTATAAACAAGGCGGTAATTATAATCAAGGTGGGAACTACAATCAAGGTTGGTAAGATAACTCCAACCAAGGATGGAGAGACAATTCCAACCAAGGCTGGAGAGACAATCCCAACCAAGGATGGAGGGACAACTACAACCAAGGAGGCAGAGACAATGGTGGAAATCAAAGGTGGAACAACAACTATCAGCAGAATCGGTATCAACAGAACCATCCATACCAACAGCAAAACCAAGGCCAAAGTTACCGGACACCTCACCAAAGGCAAGCTCAAGTGCCTCAAAACAACCAACCACAAGCCCCTCAAATCACTTACCCTCCTTCCTCCAATGATGAGATGCTTCGCTCTATTGTGCAAGGACAAAAAGACCTTCAAAATTCACTTACGTCTAGCATCACCGGTCTTACTGACGTTAGGATTTTTGCTGGTAAAAATTTTTATAAAAATAGTCGCGTTGTAGATATAGTTTCTAAATCGACAGAAATCCCTTCGTACAAATGTTTTGGTTGTCACAAGTAACAAACCCCTTTAAAATTGATAACCGAAGTATTTAAACCTCGG
>NC_029787.2:50113903-50122009 GCF_000816755.2 Arachis ipaensis | reverse complement strand
GAGTGATTACCCTATACACTAGAGAGATTAGAGCATACACACGTCATCAGTGAGGGTTCAATGCTTAAGTTCTATGTCCCCTGCTTTCATGAGCTACCTTCTTGCATTTTTATCTGTTCTTACTGTATAAGAATTGAATTAGTGGAATTTGATTTGTAACTGTCATGAAGAACTTATTTACTTTTGACCAAATGGACAAGAATCATATAGTTGCATTCACATATATAGGTTGCATTGCATTGCATGAGTTTTACATGTTCCTACTCATTTATTTTATCTCCTTCAACTAAGCATGAGGACATGCTAATGACTAAGTGTGGGGAGGTTGATAAACCACTATTTTATGGTTTATATTATGCTTAATTGTGCGGATTTATCAAATCTTTACCCACATATTCATATTATTAACATGCATTTATAATTCCTTTCTAAAAATACTTCATGGTTGAAAACTTGCTTCCTAGAGACTTTTAATTTTGTATTTTAATTCTCCTTTATTCCATTCGATGCCGTGATATGTGTGTTGCGTGTTTCAGGCTTTATAGGGCATGAATGACTTGGAGATTAGAAAGGAAGCTTGCAAAAATGGAAGGAACACAAGAAATTGAGGAGATGACCAGCGAGAAATGACGCGGATGCATGGCTCACGCGACCGCGCGACATAGAGGAACTTGCAGTGACGCGGACGCATGGCTCACGCGACCGCGCGGATTGGAAACTGCACAAGTGACGCGAAGGCGTGGACGACGCGCATGCGTGGCAAGGCAAAACGCTGGATGACGCGAACGCCTGGATGACGCAATCGCGTGACATGCGCGATCTGCAGAATCTGCAGAATTTGCTGGGGGCAATTTTCGGCCCTGTTTTGACCCAGTTTTTGGCCCAGAAAAGCAGATTAGAGCTAGGGAACATGCAGAGACGAAATACAACATTCATTCTGCAGAATTTTAGTTTTAGATCTGATTTTACTCCTCCTCTAGATTTTCTTTCTACACATTCATAGTTCTTAGGATTTTGATTTTATTGCTTTTTGGATTGGGATATTGAGAAGAGTTATTACCTCCGTCAAGACTTCGCCATTCTAGTTTGTTTCCTTACTTTTCACTTACTCTTTCATATCCTTATTTTACTCAGAATTATTATTGGATTATTTTTTATAATTTATTAATACAATAACTATTTCTATTTTAATTGATCCTTTTGATTATTATTTATCATGTCTTTCAATATTTCCTTTTCTTATTTCATGGATTTTACAAACATAATGAGCGAGTAGTTCCATAACTTGATTGGGAGTTGATTGAAAGGAGGACCTTGAGTTGGATGCTCAAGAGAGAAATTATAATTGGGATTCGCGTTGGATCGCCATCTAATCACTTACACTAATCCTTCCCAAGGGAGAGGATTAGAAATTGCGAATAGAAACTGACTTCCAACTTGCTTGACTTTCCTTTATCCGGTAAAGGATAACTGAGCAGACAACCTTCAATTATTAATTGATCTTGAGAGAACTCCATCAAGGATAGGGCTTCCAACTAATCTACTCCCAGTCAAGGTTTTTATTTAAATTACATAAATTCTCTGATTTAATTTCCTGTTTATCAACTCAAACAATTTTTTGGAAAACATCTGATTAATAAAATAGCATACCTTTCTGCAACTCGTTGGGAGACGACTTGGGATTCATACTCCCAGTATTTTAATTTTAAATTTTATGACAACCCTTCTAAATTGATAAGTGGATTTTTGGTTGGTTAAAAACTGTACTTGCAACGTATTTCTTATAATAATTTCTTAACTCCCCAATTTCCACCACGTCACTATCCCTTCTGCACTTGGAAATTTCATGCATAGATGTGGAGTTGAGACTATTGCGCCGAGTTGATTCAATGTTGTCCGACCTATCAAAGCATTGTAGGCTGAACTCACGTTGACCACGATGTAGTCTATTTTGAGTGTTCTGGATTGGTTTCCTCTTCTGAACGTTGTGTGTAGTGAGATGTATCCAAGTGGTTGCACTGGGGTGTCTCCCAGTCCGAACAGGCTGTTTGGGTATGCTCTAAGCTCCTTTTCTTCTAAGCCGAGCTTGTCGAAGGCAGTTTTGAATAAGATGTCGGCGGAGCTCCCTTGGTTTATTAGTGTGTGGTGGAGATTTGCATTTGTGAGTATGATGACCATGGGATCGTCGTGTCCTGAGATGATACTGGATGCATCCTCTTTGGTAAACATAATTGCAGGGATGTCGGGTGCTTCCTCCTTTCCTTCGACATGATATACTTCTTTGAGATATCTTTTGCGAGATGATTTGGAGATTCCTCCTCCTGCAAACCCTCCGTGTATCATATGAACATGTCTTTCTAGTGTACGAGGTGACCGCTCGGTTTGTCCGACCTCCTCGTCCCTCCTCCTTTTTCTTTGCTCATCGTCTCGGGTGGCCAGATATTGATCTAGTTTTCCTTCTCTCACTAATTTTTCTATGATATTTTTTAAATCGAAGCTTTCATTGGTGGAATGCCCACGGACTCAATGGTATTCACAATATTCGTTCCGGTTTTCTCCTCCTCTTTTGTCTTTGAGTGGTCTAGCTGGGGGTATTTTTTCTGTGTGGCAGACTTCTTTGTAAACATCCACAAGGGACACTCGAAGAGGGGTGTAATTATGATATTTTTTAATTTTTTCCCCTTGTCGATCTTCCTTCTTTTTGGACTCTTTATCTTTGTCTCGGTAGGTGAATCTGGATCTTGAGGTTTCTCTTAATCGAGAATTTTCTTCCATGTTGATGTATTTCTCCGCTCGTTCTTGCACTTCATCCAGAGATGTGGGGTATTTCTTTGATATAGATTGGCAAAAAGGTCCCTCTCGTAGGCCATTGATGAGGCCCACTGGCGGCCTCTGTTGGTAGGCTTTGTATATCTAGGCATGTTTTGTTGAATCTTTCCATGTAGTTACGAAGACTTTTCCGATCTCCTTGCTTGATTCCTAGTAGACTGGGGGCGTGCTTAGCCTTATCTTTTTGGATGGAGAATCTGGCCAGGAACTTTTTGGCTAGGTCGTCAAAGCTTGAGATGGATTTCGGAGGCAGGTTGTCGAACCATCTAATTGCTGTTTTTGTGAGAGTTATTCGAAAAGCTTTGCAGCGAACTGCATCTGAGGTGTCGGTGAGGTACATTCTACTTCTGAAATTGCTGAGGTGATGGTTGGGATCTGTAGTGCCATCGTACAAAGCCATATCTGGAAGTTTGAAGTCTTTAGGGATTTTGGTCCTCATGATCTACCTAGTGAATGGATCTTGATCTTTGCGAGAGTTTTTCTCAGGAGTGGATCGAGTAGCTTTGGCTTTGAGATTGATTTCGAGTTTTAGAAGTTTGTCTTCTAATTCTCGGCGTCGCCTTACCTCCTTTTGTAGATCTTTTCCAACTTCTCGTTGATGCTGGCTTTCTTTTTCAAGTTGCTTTAAACGATCTTGAAGCGCTTCTATCACTCCCGGATTTGCTGAGTTTTTGTCCCTATTAGATTTTGGGGTATCTTTCAGTGTTGTATCCGCGTTTTTATGCGGTGTTCTATCCTCTAGATTTGAATCGTGGTCGTTGTCATGGTCGTCCGCCATGGTGACGGGATGACTTCCAGGTCCCCGGCAACGGCACCAATGTTCCGAGGGTTACCTGAAACTGGAGGTCGATCTCGGACGAGATCTTCTGTACTGGTCGGTGCTGATGTGTCCGGCTGGTGAGTGGCGGCCAGAGCTGTCGTGTCCGACTTGTTGATCTAGCTGCACTGCTGATCCTTCGTCACCGGAGGGTGGGGAGGTACCTGCAAGAGACTCCGATGCTTAAGTTAGCATGGGTATTAAGTAGGTTTTTAGTAGAATCAGAGTATGAGTTATACCTGGGTGCTCCAGTGTATTTATAATGGTGTAGAGTGACTTTTTTAGATAAGATAAGTTAGTTATCTTATCTTATCTTATCTTATCTTATCTTTGGGTGAGGTCAGCTTATCTTCAAGGGAACCACCTTTATCTCTATAGGCTTGGATTGCCTTTGGATTTGGGTCGTGTTCCTCTATTTGGGCCCTTTACTAGGCTTTCCTGTCGATTTGGCTGAGCTATTTGAGAAGAGGTCGGATAGCCTGACCTGAAGAGATCGGTCGCTTTGTTACTGAACATCCCAGGTCGGGTAGCTCGACCCAGGGTGTGAACACCGGCCACACTTACGACATAGGGTCAGCAGAGTATCGAGTCTCAAACTAGAGCACGTGGTGGCTAACCACTTCTTTCACCCAAGAAAACTCGTATCTTAGATATTTGGAAGTACAACAATCACGCCATAATTCAATATCAATACAGCCATCCGGCTCATAACATAAACATAACTAGCCACAATTCATTACCAATATAGCCATCCGGCTCATAACATAAACAACACTTCCACCATCATCCTCAGTAAACTCATATAATCAACACCGAACATGATTCATCATTAGTTCACCCCTTACTTCATCAACAAGTTACCTTCCTCACAGCCCTAAGAATACTTCACTACCCATGTTTCCACCTACCAGGCTTTAAACAAGAGTATAAAGGGTTTTGAAAGCTGGAAGAATGCATTAAAGTAGCAAAATCATCGTTTTGGAAAAACAGGGGCTCGCGTACGCGAGGAGTACGCTCCATAGTGTATGTTCACATCGTGTGTAACCTTTCGCGTATGCGACCTTGAAAGATTTGGCATCTCACGTATGCGACACTAGTTCGCGTGCACGAGCTCTTCAACCCAAAAATACTGCTCGCATTGTGCGCCATGTGGTCTCGTACGCAACCAAAGAAAATGAGATGTTTGCGTACGCGGCACACATCTCACGCATGCCAGTCCTCGAGGCAGTCACAATTGGTCGCGTCGCGCGTGTATCTCACGTGTGTGGGCTTAGCAGAATCCTTAAAAAGCTGCTAAGTCCTGAAATCTCAATTTTGCACCCAAACTTTGATCGCGCATAACTTTTTTGTTTTAAAATATTTTTCCTCCGTTCTTCGAACGGTATAAACATCTCAGACCAAATTTTCTTTCTAAACAAGTTTAATACAAATCAAAGGTCTGGAGATCAAGTTATGCTCTGCCAAAATTGGGTCAAAATCATAGTTTTCACAACTTTACAAACTTCCAATTTCAAAACGTACAAATTCCAAACCCTTTAAAACCAACCAAAACCTTACCAATTCAGCATCAACCATATCCCAACTTCCTCATTCAATCCACAACCTACCAATTCTCCATTCTCATCAACCTTAACTCAATAATTCAAGTTCAACAATACACAATATACATTATCAATTACTTATGTCAATTACAACACCAACTTCACCACCAACATGGTACCAACAACAAATTCAATCTCACTAACCATTATACATAAACCAAGTTAATCACTGATGAGCGGATATTTTATACGCTTTTTGGGGTTAATTTCATATAGTTTTGAGTATGTTCTAGTTAGTTTTTAGTTTATTTCCATTAGTTTTTAGGAAAAATTCATATTTCTGGACTTTACTATGAGTTGTGTGTTTTTCTGTAATTTTAGGTATTTTTCTGGCTGAAATTGAAGGAGCTGAGCAAAAATCTGATTCAGGCTGAAAAAGAACTGCTGATGCTGTTGGATTCTGACCTCCCTGCACTCAAAGTGGATTTTCTGGAGCTACAGAACTCGAAATGGCGTGCTTCCAATTGCGTTGGAAAGTAGACATCCAGGACTTTCCAGCAAAATATAATAGTCCATACTTTGCATAAGGATAGATGACGTAAACTGGCGTTCAACGCCAGTCCTCTGCCCAATTCTGGCGTCCAGCGCCAGAAAAGGATCAAAAGCTGGAGTTGAACGCCCAAACTGGAATAAAAACTGGCGTTCAACTCCACAAACGGCCTCTGCACGTGAAACAGAGAACCAAGTAGCTGATCATCTGTCCCGGATCGAGCCAATGGAAGGGACGTCCCTCCCCTTCCTTGAGATCTCTGAGACGTTCCCTGATGAGCATCTATTTGCCATTCAGGAAGCACCATGGTTTGCCGATATTGCAAACTATAAAGCTGCAAGGTTCATACCCAAGGAGTACAATAGAATACAAAAAAAGAAACTAATTACCGATGCAAAGTACTACTTGTGGGATGAACCCTATCTCTTTAAGAGATGTGCAGACGGAATTATCCGTAGGTGTGTCCCCAGAGAGGAAGCACAGAGAATCCTATGGCATTGCCATGGATCTCAATATGGAGGCCATTTCGGAAGTGAGCGAACAGCCACCAAGGTCCTCCAATGTGGCTTCTATTGGCCCACACTCTATAAAGATTCCCGAGAGTTTGTACGTAATTGTGACAGTTGCCAAAGAGCTGGTAATCTGCCTCATGGTTACGCCATGCCTCAACAAGGAATCTTGGAAATTGAGTTGTTTGACGTATGGGGAATTGACTTCATGGGACCTTTCCCACCATCATACTCAAACACTTATATTCTGGTGGCAGTTGAATATGTATCAAAATGGGTTGAGGCTATTGCAACACCCACCAATGATACTAAAACAGTGCTGAAGTTCCTCCAGAAACATATTTTTAGCAGGTTTGGTGTCCCTAGAGTACTAATCAGTGATGGGGGCACTAACTTCTGCAATAAACAGCTTTACTCTGCCATGGTTCGGTATGGAATTCGCCACAAGGTGGCCACTCCATATCATCCACAAACCAATGGGCAGGCTGAAGTCTCTAACAGAGAATTAAAGAGAATCCTGGAACGGACAGTAAATGCCCGTAGAAAGGATTGGGCAAGGAGCTTGGATGATGCTCTGTGGGCATACAGAACAGCATTCAAGACCCCTATAGGGACCTCTCCATACCAACTGGTGTATGGTAAGGCATGTCACCTGCCCGTGGAACTGGAACATAAGGCCTACTGGGCAACCAGATTCCTAAACTTTGATGCCAAATTAGCATGAGAAAAAAGATTGCTCCAGCTAAATGAGCTAGAGGAGTTCAGATTCACAGCTTTCGAAAATGCCAAGCTATATAAAGAAAAATAAAAAAAGTGGCATGACAGAAAGCTGTCATCTAGAATCTTTGAACCAGGACAGAAGGTTCTGTTGTTTAACTCTAGACTCAGGCTATTCCCCGGAAAACTGAAATCCCGGTGGAGGGGACCATACGTGATTACAAGCGTATCACCATATGGTTATGTGGAGCTTCAAGATATTGATTCTGATAAGAAGTTCATTGTCAATGGATAGAGAATCAAGCATTATCTAGAAGGCAACATTGAGCAAGAATGCTCAAGGCTGAAGCTAGATTAAAAGCTCAGCAAGGTCCAGCTAAGGACATTAAAGAAGCGCTTGTTGGGAGGCAACCCAATTTTTATTTACTTTCATGCTTTTTCATGTTTTGTTAGGTTCATGATCATGTGGAGTCACAAAACAAATATTAAAAATTGAAAACGGAATCAAAAACAGCAGAAGAAAAATCACACCCTGGAGGAAGCACCTGTCTGGCGTTCAACGCCAGAACAGAACATGGTTCTGGCGCTGAACGCCCAAAATGGGCAACATCCTGGCGCTGAACGCCCAGACCAAGCATGGTTCTGGCGTTCAACGCCAGAAATGGCTAGTAAATGGGTGTTGAACGCCCAAAATAGGCACCAACCTGGCGCTGAACGCCCAGAGTTATGTGCAAGGGCATTTTGCAAGCCCAAATTGGTGCAGGGATGTAAATGCCTTGACACCTCAAGATCTGTGGACCTCACAGGATCATTTTAAGATCTGTGGATCCACAGGATCCCCACCTTCCCTCCTCATAATCCTAGTTTTTTTTCTTTCCACATCTTCTTTTTCATCTATTCCCTCTTCTTTTGCTCGAGGGCGAGCAACATTCTTAGTTTGGTGTGGTAAACCAATTATGTGAAGGATCTATAGCTCAGTGGTAGAACATGTAGCTGCAAATCAAGAGATACCTCAAGGGATGCACTTCCCTCCACATAATTATTGGAAGCAACTGAGGATAGAAATACCAAAAATCACTAGGAATCAAGCCACAAAGGCAAGGAAGAGACATAAAAGAGCTCAAGAACATCATTGGTGCCTCA
>NC_029787.2:50074039-50113804 GCF_000816755.2 Arachis ipaensis | reverse complement strand
AATCAATAACACTATCTGAATTCTAAGTTCTTATAGATGCCAATCACTCTGAGCTTTAATGGATAAAGTGAGATGCCAAAACTTTTCAGAAGCAAAGAGCTACTAGTCCCGCTCATCTAATTAGAATCTGAGCTTAACTCAAAAACTCTGAGATATTATTGCTTCTCAACCTATTAGTCTTCTATTTTATTTGTTTCGTTGCTTGAGGACAAGCAACAGTTTAAGTTTGGTATTGTGATGAGCGGATATTTTATACGCTTTTTGGGGTTAATTTCATATAGTTTTGAGTATGTTCTAGTTAGTTTTTAGTTTATTTCCATTAGTTTTTAGGAAAAATTCATATTTATGGACTTTACTATGAGTTGTGTGTTTTTCTGTAATTTCAGGTATTTTTCTGGCTGAAATTGAAGGAGCTGAGCAAAAATCTGATTCAGGCTGAAAAAGGACTGCTGATACTGTTGGATTCTGACCTCCCTGCACTCAAAGTGGATTTTCTGGAGCTACAAAACTCGAAATGGCGTGCTTCCAATTGCGTTGGAAAGTAGACATCCAGGGCTTTCCAGAAATATATAATAGTCCATACTTTGCATAAGGATAGACGATGTAAACTGGCGTTCAACGCCAGTCCTCTGCCCAATTCTGGCGTCCAGCGCCAGAAAAGGATCAAAAGCTGGAGTTGAACGCCCAAAATGGCATAAAAATTGGCATTCAACTCCACAAATGGCCTCTGCACGTGAATTGCTTAAGTCTCAGCCCCAACACATACCAAGTGGGCCCCAGCACACACCAAGTGGGCCCCAGAAGTGGATCTCTGCATCATCCATCATAGTTTATCCAATTTTTGTAAACCTAGGCTACTAGTTTAGTATTTAAACAACTTTTAGAGACTTATTTTGTATCTCATGACATTTCAGATCTAAACTTTGTATTCTCTGACGGCATGAGTCTCTAAACCCCATTGTTGGGGGTGAGGAGCTCTGCTGTGTCTCGATGAATTAATGCAAGTATTTCTGTTTTCCATTCAAACACGCTTGTTCCTATCTAAGATGTTCATTCGCGCTTAACTGTGATGGAGGTGATGAGCTGTGACACTCATCACCTTCCTCAAATCATGAACGTGTGCCTAACAACCACCTCCGTTCTATATACGATTGAATGAGGATCTCTTAGATTCTTTAATCAGAATCTCCGTGGTATAAGCTAGAACTGATGGCAGCATTCATGAGAATCCGGAAAGTCTAAACCTTGTCTGTGGTATTCCGAGTAGAATTCAAGGATTGAATGACTGTGATGAGCTTCAAACTCTTGAAGGCTGGGCGTTAGTGACAGACGCAAAAGGATAGTAAATCCTATTCCAACCGGATCGAGAACCAACCGGTGATTAGCCGTGCTGTGACAGAGCGCGTGAGCGTAGTATTCACTGGAAGGATGGAAGGTAGCCATTGACAACGGTGATCCACCAACACACAGCTTGCCATAGGAGGGCGTGCGTGCGTGAATCAGAAGACAGAGGAAAGCAGAGATTCAGAAGACAAAGCATCTCCAAAACTCCAACATATTCTCCATTACTGCACAACAAGTAATCTTTAATTTATGTTCTCTTGGTTATTCACAATTCAACTGATAAACATAATTGACTTCCTGACTAAGATTTACAAGATAACCATAGATTGCTTCAAACCAACAATCTCCGTGGGATTCGACCCTTACTCATGTAAGGTATTACTTGGACGACCCAGTGCACTTGCTGGTTAGTGGTACGCGTTGTGAAAAGTGTGATTCACAATTCGTGCACCAATCACATCATACATACAAGCTTCTATCATAATCTCCGAAATCAATAGCCACATTCATAATAATACAATCCATCTCTATCAATCAACAACATCAATAATTCATTTCCTATCTTAGGGTCACTAGCCTAAGTTTTCACAATACATTATATTTTAGATACGAAAAATCGAAGCCATACCTTGGTCGATTTCCCGATAAAAACCAGAACACCTCAAGCGTTCCCGCACCACAAGCTTATCAACCACAACCCTTCACCAATGAACCTGATGAGCGGATATTTTATACATTTTTTGGCATTGTTTTCATGGCATTTTAGTTATGTTTTGTTGAGTTTTAATATATTTTAGTAGGTTTTAGTGCAAAAATTATTTTTTGGATGCTAATTTGAGTCTTTGTGGTTTTTTATGATTTTAGGTGATTTTTGGGTGATTCTGGCAAGTTTTGGAAAAGTCTAATTCAGAGACAGAGAAAGGACTGCAGATGCTGTCAGATTCTGACCTCTATGCATTCAAACAAGCATTTCTGGAGTTACAGAGGTTCAAATGATGTGTTCTCAATGGCATTGGAAAGCTAAATTCTAGAGCTTCTCAGATATATATAATAATCCATACTTATCTTTGGAAATGATGGCCCAAAATGGGCGTTGAATGCCCAAAAATATCCCCTTTATGGCGTTCAACGCCCCAAAGGGAGCAAGTTGGCATTTGGGCGCCCAAAAGGGATCAAACTCGGCATCAAACGCCCCAAGAGGAGCACTAGGACGTGGATTCACCAAAAGCTCAGCCCAAACACTCACCAAGTAGGCCTAGAAGTGCATTTTCGCACCCTTTAGCTTAGTTTATCACATTTTTGTAATTTTTAATTATGAGGAACATCTTTTAGGTCTAGTATTTTATTATAAATAAGAGACTTCCTTCTTCCTGTGGATTATGCCTCCCAGGAGGGGAGAAGCACAGACACATTACTTCTATTACTTCTGTAAAGTATGAGCAACTAAACCTCCTAAGTTAAGGTTAGGAGCTCTGTTGATTCTCATGGATTAATAATATTACTGTTTCTATTTCAATCTGTGTTTGATTCCATTCTAAGATGTATCTTCACTCTTCAATCTAATGGAACCGGGTGGAACGAGAGTGTGACCCGTTTTCTACTTGGATTCTTGCGAGTCCCTAACGGGATAGCATTGAATCACAAGCTTGATTATACATCTCTTAGACGGCTAATCCACAATTCTGTTGGGGACTTAGAGACATCAGTTTAGCCAGGATCTGGGGCGATTAGGGCCTTTGTGGTATAAACTAGAATCATAAACCGTCATTCTCCGATCTGGAAGATCCGACCTTGTCTGCGGCATTTTGAGTAGGATCATCAGAGATTGAATTGCTAGAGCTTCACTTTCGTTCAGATTGGATGACCATTAGCACCGGCGTTTAATCTGAAGCAAAAGAGATTAATGACCACTAGCCCTAGCATTAATCACTTGCTGTTTGCCATGGAATGATTCATCCATTGTTGGAGTAGACAGCAAGAAAAGTTGATTCAGAAAGAAGAAGCATCTTCGAAGCCTCAACCGATTTCTTATCACTGTTTTCACACCAATTCAGTAATTCTTTCCTTATTCTGTTTCTATGAGTTTTTCACAACCACTATCTTTTCTATCCGCCTGACTAAGATATGCAAGATAGCCATTGCTTGCACAATCTGACAATCTCCGTGGGATTTGACCCTCACTAACCTGAGGTATTACTTGGACAACCCGGTGTACTTGCCGGTTCATCTGTGCAAAACTTGCGGAGTTCAATTTCGCGCACCAAGTTTTTGGCGCCGTTGCCGGGGATTGTTCTGAGATTGACAAACTACCGGACTATCTTGCTGCTTAGATTAGGTACTTTTTGAGGTTTAATTGTTCTTTCAATTGTGTTTCTTGTTCCTTTTTCAAAAAAATTTCAAAACCTTTTCTTTTCTTTAGTAATCTTTATTTTTTGTTTGAGTCTAGTGTCAAATTTTTAAGTTTGATGTCCCTTTTTGTTTTCATCTTTTTCTTTAATTTTCAAAAATTGCTCTTGGTTTTTCTTCTTGGTATTCGAATTGTTCTTGTTATTTTTCTTGTTTGATTTCAAAACTTTATGTTTGGTAGCTTTTAATTTTTTCTTTTAAAAATTTTCGAAAATTAGTGTGTTTTATTTTAAAATTTTTAAGTTTGGTATTTCTTTGTGTTTTTCTTTTCTTAAATTTTCGAAAAGTGTTCTTGAGTGTTCTTCATTGTGTTCGAATTGTTCTTGGTATTTTTTCTCTGTTTGATATTAAAATTTTTAAGTTTGGTGTCTTTTTGTATTTTTTCTTCCAAATTTTCGAAAATTATAGTCTTTTGATTTCAAAAATTTTAAGTTTGGTATTTACTTGTTGGTAAAATTTCAATTTTTAATTTTAATTTTAACATCTAATCTTTTCAAATCTTTATCATATCTTTCCTTTCAAAAATTTTTCAAATGTTTATCATATCTTATCTTTTCAAATCTTTATCTTATCTTAAATCAATTTCAAATTTCAAAATCAAATATTTTTCAAAATTCAAATTCAAAAATTTTAAAAATTAAATCTTTTCAAATCTTATCTTTCTTAATCTGTATTTGACTTTTTCTTTCCAATTTTAATTTTCAAAATCCTTTTTTGACTTTCTTTTTTTTTTTTTAATTTCAAAAATTTTTAAAATCAAATCTTTTATCTTATTTTCAAATTTTTTAATTAATTGTTTGCTTTATCTTGTTTTAATTTTAAATTTGGTATTTCTTTAATTTTTCTTTTCTCTTTCTTTTTGAATTTTAAACATTTTTTACGCACATTTCTTTCTAATTTTTTAAAATTTTTCGAATTTCATAATTATTTTTTCTTTCTATTTTTATTTATTTTTGAAACAAATGGAATTTTTAATTCTTGTTCTTTCTTCTTGGGTATCTCATTGAGAGTTCTCTATACTTTGACATAGAGACTCCCACTTTTCTTTGTCTCTTGCTTGTGCATGAATACCAAAAATTACTATGGATCCAAATGAGGATGCACAACCCAGAAGAACCTTGGGATCTTATACAGCTCCCACTCCTAACTTCTATGGAAGGAACATTAGTATACCTCCTTGATGCGGGCAGAAATTAGCGAATTAAAAATTGTTAAAATATATACATTGCAAGTATAGTTCTTAATTCGCCAGAAATCCGCCTATCAATTTAGAAAGGTGTCACAGAAAATTGAAATTAAAATACTGGGAGTATGAATCCCAGGTCGTCTCCCAACGAGTTGCAGGAAATGGTGCTATTTTATTAATCAGATGTTTTTGAAAAGGTTTGAGTTGAGTAAACAGGAAATTAAATTGATGAAATTGAATAATGTAAATAAAAGCCTTGACTGGGAGTTGATTACATGGAAGCCCTATTCTTGATGGAACATTCTTAAGATTAATTGACAATTAAGATTTATTTCGTTTAGTTATCCTTTACTAAATAAAAGAAGGTAAAATAAGTTGGAATGCTGTTCTATTCACAAGTCCCAATCCACTCTGGGAAGGATTGGTGTCAGGAATTAGAGAGCAATCCAACAAGAACCCAATTACAATCTTTCTCTTGAACCTTCCAACTCAAGGGTTCCTTTCAATCAACTCCCCATCAAGTTAGGGAACTACTCACTCATTGTAAAGGTAAAATTCATAGCATATGAAAAGGAATTAAAGAAAGACATTGTAAATAAAAATTAAAAAATAATCAATTAAAAATAAAAGTGATCCTTGTATTAAATAATCTTAAAAATATTCCAATGGTAAAATTAAACAAAGCAAGGAACATGGAAGAGTAAGCCAAGTGAAGAAAACGAACTAGAATGACGAAGTCTTGATGAAGTAATAACTCTTCTCAATATCCCAATGCAAAAAGCTAGAGAAACTAAAAATCCTAAGAACTATAAATGTGTAGAGAGAAAACCTAGAGGAGGAGTAAAACTAGATCTAAAAAACCAAAACTGTGTAGAATGAATGTTGTCTTTGGTTTCTGCATGTTCTCTGGCTCTAGTCTGCTGTTCTGGGCCAAGAACTGGGTCAAAATAGGGTCCAAAATCGCCCCCAGCAAATTCTGCAGATTATGCAGATCGCGCTTGTCACGCGATCACGTCATCCATGCGGACGCGTCATTCACGCTTTTCCTTTCCATGCGTTCGCGTCGTCCACACTTCCGCGTCGCTCGTGCTTTTCCAATCTGCACGGTCGCGTGAGCCATGCGACCGCGTCACTGCGATTTGATCTTCTCGGTGCGGTCGCGTCGTCCATGCGACCGCATCGTTTCTCGCTGGTCATCTCCTCAATTTCTTGTGTTCCTTCTATTTTTGCTAGCTTTCTTTCCAATCTCCAACTCATTTTTTGCCCTATAAAGCCTGAAACGCTCAACACACAGATCACGGCATCGAATGGAATAAAGGAGAATTAAAAATACATAATTAAAAGTCTCTAGGAAGCAGTTTTCAAACATGTAATAATTTCAGGAAGGAAATATAAATGCATGCTAATTTAATGAATAAGTGAGTAAGGATCATGATAAAACCACACAATTAAACACAATATAAACCATAAAATAGTGGTTTATCACTCCTATTGGAGTAACTCATTTTAAGCTCAACACAAAGTTGATCATCTTGGTGTAACAAACTTGCCAGTTTCACAGATTTCCTCAGGAAGACCCCACTAGATTCCTCTCTGACTTCCTGCAGATCTGTGATACTGTAAAGACCAAGGGAGTGGATTCTGAAGTCTATAGGATGATACTTTTCCCATTTTCTTTGAGAGATCAAGCAAAGGATTGGTTGGATGTCCAACCCAAGGGGAGCTTGAATACTTGGAGTCAGGTAGTCAACAATTTTCTAAACAAGTTCTTTCCCCCAAAGAAGCTAACCCAGCTAAGACTGGACATTTAAGGCCTTAAACAAGAGGATAATGAGTCTCTTTATGACGCCTCGAAAAGGTACAAGTTGATGCTCAGAAAATGTCCCATTGAAATGTTCACAGAGTGGGTCAAGCTGGATATCTTCTATGACGGACTCTCTGAAAGAGTCAAGGTATCCTTGGATAATTCTGCGGGTGACTCTTTACACATAAGAATACTCTAGAGGAGGCCAATGAACTCATTGAGATGGTGGCTAACAATCAATACCTATACTTATTAGAGAAGACCTCAATGAAAAGGGAGGACAACGGAGTGTCAACCGAATTCGCTATCCATGAACAAAATAAATCTTTAGTCCAGCAGCTAAAATTTCTCACACAACAAGTGTTGAGCCTGTAAAGTTCAGTTACCAACCCTCCTCCTCAGCCTCCACAGCCTCAGAGTACTCTTGACCTGGCACTTGCAATAGCATAACTTGTAAAGAGCCAACAAGGCTTCATGCAGGAGACCAAAGCCTCCATAAGGAATATGGAAGCACGGTTAAACCAGGATAAACAGCACTTATCTGAACAGATAAGAGAAGAGAGCCAAGCTTTTTAATTAAGGAGTACCCTGAACACCCAGCCTCAGAACAGTAAGAGGCAGGGAGAAGAGCTGGCAGAAGATGAACAAGCTGTAGTTCAAGGCACTCATGAGAGCGCTGAAAGCCCAGAAGGGGGCAGCCAGGGCATCCAACACCCAGAGGGGGGCAGCCAGGGCATTCAACACCCAATAGGAGGTAGCCCAGGCATCCAACTCCCAGAAAGGGGCAGTCTAGGCATTGAACGCCAGTCCAAGGGAGGCCAGACACGTGTAAGTGCTGAGAACACCTCTCCTAAGCAAGCTGGTAGCCCTTCTATAGGCACTATAGACACTCACCCTGCACCACTCATGGCCCTTGAGTACAAGGCCAAGTTATCATACCCTCAAGGACTCCAGAAAGCAGAAAAAGATAGGCAATTTGCCAAATTCTTAGAAGCTTTCAAGAAACTGGAGATTAAAATCCCCTTTGCAGAGGCTCTTGAATAAATGCCTTCATATGCTAAGTTCATGAAGGAAATACTGAATAACAAGAAGGATTGGAGGGAAGTAGAGACTATGGTGCTTACTAAGGAGTGCAGTGCAATCATTCAGAGGAACCTTCCTCAGAAAATTCAAAGACCCCATAACACTCTTCCTAGAAACACAGAAGTGAATCTAAGAGAAGAGTGTAAGGCCCTCATTAATACCAAGGAGGCTAAGCCTAAGATGGTACACACTGTTGAGGAACTAGATAAAGAAGAGACTCAAGAAGAGGCTGGAAGCACACTATTACACGCCCCTTTCGAGAGTATGACCCGTTTTCTACATGGATTCTTGCGAGTCCCTAGCGGGATAGCATTGAATCACAAGCTTAATTATACATCTCTTAGACGGATAATCCATAATCCATTGAGGACTTGGAGACATCAGTTCAGCCGAAATCTGGTGCGATTAGGGCCTTTGTGGTATGAGCTAGAATCATAAAGCGTCATTCTCCGATTCGAAAGATCCGACCTTGTCTGTGGCATTTTGAGTAGGATCATCAGAGATTGAATTGCTAGAGCTTCACTTTCATTCAGATTGAATGACCATTAGCACTGACGTTTGATCTGAAGCATAAGAGATTAATGACCACTAGCCCTGGCGTTAATCACTTACAGTTTGCCATGGAATGATTCATCCATTGTTGGAGTAGACAGTAAGAAAAGTTGATTCAAAACCACTATCTCAACCGATTTCTTATCACTGTTTTCACACCAATTCAGTAATTCTTTCCTTATTATGTTTCTATGCATTTTCACAACCACTATCTTTTCTATCCACCTGACTAAGATTTGCAAGATAGCCATTGCTTGCTCAATCCGACAATCTCTGTGGGATTCGACCCTCACTCACCTGAGGTATTACTTGGACGACGCGATGCACTTACCGGTTCATCTGTGCAAAACTTGTGGAGTTCAATTTCTCGCACTAGAACCTAGCTTCCAAAATTGATCTCAAGCTTCCATATCCTCAAATTAATTCCACTTCACAACCAAATTCCAATCTAACAACATAATTACCACTATAATCAACATAGAGTTCATTAACTCATTATTACACCAAGAGGGTGAAGAAGCTTACCTTGTCCATAACTCAGTGAGCTAAACCCGACAAAACCCGCAAGCTAATTCGAACCTAAACACTGAAATTAAACAATTTTCAACATAATTGTTCATAAATTTTGAAATTGGGAGGGAAGAAATTGAGGAAGGAAACATGGCTTCCTTACCTTATAACATACTGGGCTTTGTAGAGCTCGACACTGCGATCGCTTGGCCGCAAACGGTGCGGCGATCGGAGCTCCGGATCAAAAGTTATGTGGATTTGATTATCAAGTGAGGGTTTGTATTTGTTGGAAGGTGTTCTTCCTTCCTTGCTGACCATTCAACGTTTCAGCATGCATGAGGAGAGAGAAATGAGCTGAGATCATTTATTTAAGTGAATGGGTTGGGCCTACGGGCCCAGTTTGGATCCGGTTCGACCGGTTCGGCCTGTTCGACCCAATCTTGAGCCAAATTCTTTACAATTAGTATCAAAATTCTTTTTTTAATTTATTTTATCACATTAAACTATAAAATTTAATTTTCTAATTTTCTACCAATAAATATTAATTTAAGAGTTAATTATTTATTAATTATTCAAATTTTACAATGCCTACTTGACTTTTTTCAATGTTAGAGGTTGACGAAGTGGGATTAACTTTTAACAATTGTCATGCTTGTGATTAATGACAAGGATAGGAATCCTTGACTCTCAACTCTAGCCAAGACCCTTTAAGCACTTAAATTTTATCTCTTTATTAGTTCATTTTCTTAATCACTTCTAGCTTAATTTAGTTGCTTTATAGTGTAGTTATCATTTTAATTGTTATCCCTTTATTCCATGTTTGCTTAGTTTATGATTTACTTGCTCATTATTTTATTTCCTTGTAATTTAATTGTTATATTGCGTTCAAATCCCGATTTCCATAACCAATGATGTGCATTCTATTGCAAGTCTAATGGAAAATGACCCGGGATTAAAACTCCCGGTATTTATGACATTTTTACTAAACTTTGATAGTGTTAGTTGCCAGTTTATGATTATACCTACAACGCATTTGAGCATTTAAACTTGTGAAATTCTAAATCAGTCTCTAGCGCTCATCAAACTGATATCCTTGTCAAACTTAATTTTCGGAAGACTTCTTAATCATTTTTCACAAATTTAGATATTTGAAACATGCTTGCATGTCCTAATCTCTTATACCAAAGCCATTTTTTAGAATTTATTAAAATAAAGAAAGCTATATTTTGACTTTTTAATTTATCTAGAGCGAGACCATACACATTATCACATTTATCTGCAACAAACAACATCACCAGATTTTCATCTACAACTATGCATTAAATCTTTTTGAAAATCACCCAATATTCTAAATCACAAAGTTGACTAATACTCAAAATATCACAAAAAGACACAAATTCTCCACCATATTTGTTAAGCTTGATGAAGAAAGTTGACTTTTCGATCATATGCCTTGAGCATCCAGTATCTAAGTACCACATGTCCTTCTTTTTTGGATGTAAGACAAATCGGCAGAAAGCTTTAAATAACCTTAGGTATCCAAATTAATTTGGATCTTTTAATGTTAATCCAACTTGGTTGTCTAAGAGCATTGAAATCATTAACAACTTTGTACACTTTATCGCCAATATTTTTTTTTCAAAAATAAAGCATTAAGGAGAAGTGTGACCATGTCTATTGCATTTGTGACAATGTTTTCTCTTTGCTAATTTTTGAGAATGATCTAAGGTTTGGTGATTTTTGGTCCTTGAAGTTGATGCTTCAGTTTTAACATAAGGTTCCTCAAAAACTGCATCACTTCTCCCAACATAACCTAGACCAGATTTTTCAAACAAAGATTTTTGAGAAGTTAATAATTTATCCAAGTTGCTGGAACTTTAAGCAATTTGAGCTAAATCATGATTTAAACCTCTAATCATCTCATGTAATCTTTCATTTTCAACAATAAGATTTAATGAAGCATTGACCATGTGCTTTCCTTTGTATTTTTCAATTTCAGATTTTGGAAATCTATTTTCTTCAATTAAATTTAAAGCACTTTTAATTTTCTTCATTTTCTCTTTGAGAAAATTATTTACCGCTTTCAAAGAATCATTTTTCATTTTGCATTTTTCATATCTAACTAAAAGTTTAACAGCATGAACAGTTAAATCATTTATGATAATATGCAAATCTTCTTTAGATAAGTCAAAGTAATCTACCTCATCGAGTTGGTCATGTCCGGCCATAAAACATACTTGAGCTTCATGTTTAGATTCATTTTCACTATCCGAATCATTTTCAATGTCCTCCCATGAAGCCATCAACACTTTTTTTTTCTTTTTCCTCTTCACTTTGTCCTCCTTCTTGAGTATTGGACAATTAAATTTGTAGTGACCAATTTCTTTATGATAATGACAAATGACTTTGCTAAGATCCTTCTTGTAGTCCTTCAAGCTTGAGCTTCTATTCTTGCTTTTTCTCTTCATCAATCTTCTCAATCTCCTAGCAAAAAATACAAATTCATCAGAAAACATATCATCGTAATCATCTTCTGATGGATCTTTTTTTTTATTTTAAAGCCAGTCATTTCTATTTTGAATCACAGGTAAAATGTGTAGTTTCATAGGCTAGTAATTTTTCTCTCAACTCATCATAAGTCATTTTATTCATATTATTACTCTTGGCTATGATTGTACATTTTATTTTCTGCTCTATTGTCATGCTCCTAATGATTTTTCTCATAAAAACTGGTTTGGTATGATTCATTTTCATAGCATTCAAGCTGTTGATGATGATTAAAAATCTTTCAAATATTTCATCAATGGTTTCTCCTTCCTTCATAAAGAACATTTCATACTCCTTTCGAGGTATAGGTATATCTATCCTTGTCTCTTTTACTTGTTGTGTGACTTGGGGTTTATCCTAAACCTCTTTTACAATTTTGCATCTTGCCTCCTTTTAAAATTTCACAAGCCTAATGGCGCAGTGCATCATGTTGATAGCCTTGGCATTGAGCTCCACTTTCTTCTTGTTTTTCATCATTCTACTCGACCTCTTCTTTCGAAATAACGTCACCTTCAACATTGGTCTTTGTTGGAACATCTGTACCATTTATGATTATCTTCTACATATTGTAATCATGGATTGTAGAAAGATCCTCATCCTTTTCTTCTAGTAGGTGTAATTTTTTCCATTTAAGAATGGTGGTCTATTGTTGGACTACCCTTCGGTGAGAGTGTAAACAACCATATTTGCTGTAACACCCTACCACATAGAGCCTTACGCTTAAGTCGTAAAACAAAGATGGTAAGGTATTACGACGACCTCTAAGAATAAAATATATATGTAGATATAGTTGAAGAAATATGTAACTAGGAGCCTTGAAGAAAGGTTTAAGCAAAAACCACAAAAAGAAAAGCGCATTACACTCGTAAACGTAAAAATGGAAAAAAGATAAGGGTAAGACGTGAGTATATACAAAGAGTTGAGTACCAAAATACAGAATATCAAATTCCGGATGCAACCTGCGAAGCTAAGGCTAACCGGAGTATAAATACATATATAAGCATAAGTATATATCCCAAGATAACCTAACATGCATAAAGAAAACACATAATTATTCAAAAAGCCTCTAAGAGGATTAAACATCATTTATCTATATATATATATACATAGGAGAATCTATGAACAGAAAATACATAACAGACAACCCCAAAATATAACTTCCCAACTTTGCTTGCCAGAGAAACCTCCAAATGCTCACCGAGGCACATCTCGACCTGCATCTAAAAACAACAACATAGATATGGAATGAGAACCGGAGGTTCTCAACATGGTAATGATGCTCACATACATAATATATAAGGTCCCGAAAAAGCCAGAGGTGATCCTAGAACTTCGACATTCAGATTTAAATCTTAAAGTTTATAAATGGAAAACCATAAACAAGGTAGGTTATTTAAGGTTCTTATTTCTAATTCCTTTCTAACTTAAGCCCTAACTTCCGCTTTCCTCCAATCCTCCAAAACACTGCTGCACATACAAGCAATACAGACAAAGCAAACACAAGTAGGATACAAATACAGCAGGTAGCGAATATAGCAGGCAAGCATAGTAATCACATAGGCAAGCCCAATTAATGCACAATCAAACAAAACACACATATGCATATGATGTATGCCTACCCTATGGCTGGTGAGTCTCATCTGTCGATTATACAGCCAACCCGACATGTCCGGTAGCTAACCCGGACATCGTCCTCTTGAAAACTGGTGAGCGGTACAGTACTAGGATCCTCACCTGGTGGGCGGTAAACCACCTCGATCCCCACCATCTGCGGGTAGTAAACGACCTCGATCCCATAGACATTTTTCAATTGGAAAACAGCACACACGTGGGCGGTAAATAATCACGATCCCCACAAAACAATTTCTTATCAAATTTGGTAGTCGGCAAATAACCACGACCCCCACAAAACAATTTTCTTTAAAATATGGTGGGCGGCAAATAACCACGATCCCCACAAAACAATTTCATATCAAATTCATCCTCTTCATCATTCAATTTATTCAACAATTATCATCATCACACCTCCCATTTTGTTCATCAATAATTCACACTCAAAACATAATTCTCTTCTTAACTAAGTAAAACTCAAAACATAATACTTTTCTTGATAAATTGAAACTCCAACATAATACTTTTCTTAATAAATTAAGTTCCAAAACATAATGCATTTCTTTTCTTTATAAATCAAAGTCAAAAAATATAATTCTTTTATTCATACTTATCTAAATAATACTTCAAACTAAATCTCCAATTTTTATAAAAATTTCGACAACATCTCCTTTAAATTTTGGACTTTGCCACCCTTCTCGCGTCCTAACCAAACCACCTTTCAAACCCTTTTTAAATTATTTCCAATAAGCCAAACTAATTCCAATATCAAAATCATTTCCAACTCCCAATTCATTCATTATTCAACAAATACACACACACACACACACACACATATATAACTCAACCAATCCTCAATCTTTCATCGTCAATACTCACATTCATCAACTCCCATCGACAACATTAATTAACATAATTCCTACAACCAACTTAACAAAATCATCATTCATCAACTCATTCGCAATGTAGTTCGACATTTCCATCAAGGTTACTAGCATTAACATATTTCCACATTTCTAACCTATCCTATGGTCATCTAGCCTATGTTTTCAAAAAACATTATATATTATCTATGAGAAACTGTTCCGAGGGTTACCTGAAACTGGAGGTCGATCTCGGTCGAGATCTTCAGTACGGGTCGGTGCCGACGTGTACGGCTGGTGAGTGGCGACCGGAACGGTTGCGTCCGACTCGTTGATCTAGCTGCACTGCTGATTCTTCGTCACCGGAGGGTGGGGGTACCTGCAAAAGACTCCGATGCTTAAGTTAGCATGGATATTAAACAGGTTTTTAGTAGAATCAGAGTATGAGTTATACCTGGGTGCTCCAGTGTATTTATAGTAGTTGTTGAGTGACCTTTTTAGATAAGATAAGTTGGTTATCTTATCTTATCTTATCTTTTGGTGAGGTCAGCTTATCTTCTATGGAACCGCCCTTATCTCTATCGGCTTTGGGCTGCCTTTGGATCTGAGGCGTATTCCTTGGGTTGGGCCCTTTTTTGGGCTTTCCTATTGATTTGGCCGAGCTCTTTTAGGAAGAGGTCGGATAGTCTGACCTGAAGAGGTCGGTCGCTTTGTCGCCAATCATCCCAGGTCGGGTAGCTCGACCCAGGGTATGAACAGTGCCCCTGCTTGAGCTCAGTCTTCTTTTTTGAGGTCGAGTCCTTGACTTCGGTCCTTCTCTAGTGAAGCCGAACTCAAGCATTTAGTCGATTCCTTCCTTTGTAGGACCTTTTTGAATGTGGAACGTTTTTTCTTCTAAAAAGCGCGCACTCGTGTATTAGCGCTTTGTTCTTGGAAATGTGCGAGGGTTTAATACCTTCATTAATTGGTATTAATTGCCCCGTTTTCTTTGGCTTTATTTTGAATTTCTGCACTCAGAAAATGGTTTCTCTCCTTCATCTTTCTTTGTAACTTCTCCCTTCGTTCTCTCACCTTCTGCTTTTCACCTACATTTTGCCTTTGCGGCGTCATTCAGCGATCTGGCGATTCCGTCTTTCCATCTTCAACCCTTCTGAAACTCTGCTTTTTTCCAGATTGGTTCCATTTGCAATTTCTTCTCGTCTTGGTTGCTTTGTCTTTAGTTTTGTGGTAAAGTTTTGATTTTCTGAAATGTTTGTGATTTGACTTTTCTTGTTTGAGAGATGGATGTAAACTGTAGATTTTTCCTGAATCCTTGCTTTGTTATTGCCTCCAAAGGATGCCACAGGGCTTTGGTTTGAGTCTTGGGGTTTTCCTTTGCTGTTTGTTCTTCTGTGTCATATTAGTCGAGTTATTTTGCCCCTCGTCTGAGATGTTTTTTAGTAATCCAATCTTCTTTTCTTATTGTAGGATTAGTTGGCCTCATGTCGTCTCGTCATAACATTGTAGAGATGTCTTCTAAAGTTCCCGAGGGGATGTCCGATTGGCTGGACTCCCTTGTCTTAATGTGTGTCTCTGTTGTGGATGCTGAGTTTTTTGTAGAGCTGAGGAAACGTCATAGGGTTTGTGGTGGTGGTGCCCGAGAGAGAGATTATGAGCTTGTGGCGCCAGACTCTGACAAGAGGGTTCGCTTTCCTACTTCTGTCGAGGGGGAGCGTCCCTTTTTCTACATCTATGAATATTTCTTCAGCCAGTTGGACATTACTTTTCCTTTTACTGCTTTCGAGACTGACTTGTTGTGGTCTTGTAATATTGTTCCATCCCAGCTTCATCCGAATTCCTGGGGTTTTATCAAGATTTTTTAGCTGCTTTGCCAAGAGTTAGGCATAACACCTTCTCAGACTCTTTTCCTCTATCTTTTTATTTCTGCCAAGCCCGGAGGGTCTTCCAAAAAGAAAGGTTCTTGGATTTCTTTCAGGTCGGCCCAGGGGCATAAAGTTTTTGCCATGTATGATGAATCTTTTAAATATTTTAAGAATTATTTCTTCCGAGTCCGTGCTGTTGAGGGGGCCCGCCCCTTTTTCTTGATGAAAATGATGAGCCTGCCTTTCCTCTAGAATGGAAAAAGAATGTGAGAGTGTCTCGCTATACATGGGAGATGCTTGACGAGGTTGAGCGGGCTTTTGTAATTGTTCTTGAAGATTTATGAGGGGAACCATCCCATCTTGATACGAAAAGATTTTTGAGTGATCCATCTTTGATTCGAACTGCTTTGGGTACTGTCTGACTTGTTTCTATACTTGCTTTTTAGTTTTTCTTCTTCTTTTTGTGATTGTAACCCATTGATGTGGTCGATTCTGTATTTTCAGAGATGTCGAAAAACAATGATTCCATGAAGGCCTACAAAAAGGCAAAGAAGGCTGCTGCTGCTCAAAATATCTCGGCCAAGGTGGCGGGAGAGGGATCTTCTCAAGTTCCAATGAAGCCGCCCGTGCCGAGTTCTCCTGGGCCGAAGAAGGTGATCCCTACTCCTCGAGTTCGTCTGGCTGACCCTCCACAGACTTCTGTCGCTACTTCTGGTGCTCCTCCCAACAAAAAACAAAAAACGATTGAGCCTTTCAATCTTGACGCTCCTGATTTTGATGCGGTGGAGTTTGTTGACCAACAGATCCGTCCTTATGGTGTCGTCCCTACTGACGACGCCTCTCTCCTTCACCATTTGGACTTCATAACTCGGAGTAGCATCAAGATGGCCTATATGGGGGCTACCCTATATCAGAATGCTCAAAATCTTCCTCTTCATGCCACCAAAGCCTTCATAGAGGAGGCCAAACAAGAGTTTGATCGGATGAATGGCTTGAAGGAGGAGCTTGAGGTGAAAGTAGCTAAACTGGAGAAGGATCTGGAGAATGAGAAGGCTAGCTCTCTTGCCCTGGCGGCCTCTGTGAGGTTGGCCGAGGACACTGCGTTGAGGCATAAGGACAATTACATCACATCTTATCGGGAAGTAATACGTCTGAGAGAGGAGTTGGAGTCTGCCCGAGTTGACTACTCCGAGCTCCAAGGTCATCTTGTCGGCAGCGTAAATGCTGCTTATGATAATTTAAAGGAGCAGGTTCAAGTTCTTGCTCCTGAGGTTGACCTTACTCTCTTCATCTTGGACAACGTTGTAAGGGATGGTAAGATTGTCCCGGATGACCAGGATGATGATGACGTCGGGCCTCCCCCTATACCTGCTGCTAAAGTGTTGACTTCTATAGCTCCTCCCGCTGGGATCGTTCGTCCAGAATTAGATCCCGATTGTCAAATTCTGAATAGGGACGACGGTACAGTGGTGCAGTGCCTCTCCAAGCTCGTCCTCCTTCACCTCAGACTGATGATGCCGAGAAGTCTTCTGATCTTAGCTAAATTTTCTTGGATATTTGTGTGGATAGCCCGACTTGTGGGCTTTTAAACTCTTTATTTTGTAGTCTTGAATATTATGCTGACTGTTGATACTCCTTTTGGTTGCTTGTTTAGCAACTTTTGATTTTGAAAAAATAACAAGTAGCTTTCAAGCTTTTTGGGCCTGACCCTGAAGCTTGTTATAATATTGTATTATATATTATGCTTGTTTGTACTTGTCTTGACACCTTTCTGGGTTTTGAGAGTGTTAGAGCCTTACTGCTCGGCCTCTTCGGATTGCTTTATACTTATTGCTTGTAGCTTGGATCCTTTGAGGTTGTGGATATGTGGGTCCAACTTGTATTTCGATTTTCTCGCTTTTACTTGTATTTATTTCTAGCACTCCGTAACCGATTTCTTCACGTTGGTCCGCTTTCCAGTTATTTTTGTAATCCTCTTTCTTGGACCCTTGTCATGTCTCTTTCAGGGACTACTTTTACAACTTATTTGTGGGAGACCGACTTCTTTGCATCGTTCTTTTCCGAGTTATTTTGTAATCCTCTTTCTTAGACCTTTGTCAGGTCTCTTTCAGGGATTACTTTTATAACTTGTTTGTAGGGGGTCGACTTCTTTACGTCGTCCTCTTCTAAGTTATTTTTTGTAATCCTCTTTCTTGGACCTTTGTCAGGTCTCTTTCAGGGATTACTTTTATAACTTGTTGTTTGTAGGAGACCGACTTCTTTACGTCGTCCTATTCTAAGTTATTTTTGTAATCCTCTTTCTTGGACCTTTGTCAGGTCTCAGTGATTACTTTTATAACTTGTTTTTTGTAGGAGACCGACTTCATCACGTCGATCTCTTCTAAGTTATTTTGTAATCCTCTTTCTTGGACCTTTGTCAGGTCTCTTTCAGGGATTACTTTTATAACTTGTTTGTAGGAGGTCGACTTCTTTACGTCGTCATCTTCTAAGTTATTTTTTGTAATCCTCTTTCTTGGACCTTTGTCAGGTCTCTTTCAGGGATTACTTTTATAACTTGTTTGTAGGAGGTCGACTTCTTTACGTCGTCCTCTTCTAAGTTATTTTTTGTAATCCTCTTTCTTGGACCTTTGTCAGGTCTCTTTCAAGGATTACTTTTATAACTTGTTTTTCGTAGGAGACCGACTTCGTCACATCGATCTCTTCTAAGTTATAGCAATTCCTCTTTTATAGGGTTGGCCAAACCTCTTTCCAGGAATTTGCTGATAACTTGGGTTGACTTGGTCCGACTTCTCAACGTCGGCCAGTCTTTAAGTTATTATTTAGCAATCCATAAGACCTCGTCAGGTTCTTTTTTCGAATCACTTTCGATAACTTCTTGCATTATTCTGTGTTCATCTTTGCCGATTTGTAGAAGGTGGTTTCTATCTTTCTTTGGTCGACCTTTAGATGAATCGCGTTTTCATCTTTATTGGTCTTTTATCGTGATCGTGCAGTGAATCTGTTTTTCACTTTCTGCCGATCTGTTGCTTTATAATCGGACGATGAATGCTTCAGATTAATGCGTCTTGAGAATTTGTAGAATATCTAAAATATATTTTATTCAAAAGAAAGTGCAAATATATACATGATGGAGTTTTTCATCCTTTTAAGTCAGATAATTTCTGGATCTCAACTAGGTGCCACATTAAAAAACCTTTTCAGGAAAAAGAGTGCATCCTATGATGAGATCTTTTACCTTCTCTAGCTATAGTACCTTCTTAGGTTGCAGGCGTGCCACGATCTAGGAAGCTCTCGTCCATCGAGTTCGGACAGTCTGTAGTAGCCCTTCCCAAGTAATTCTATGACTCGGTAGGGTTCTTTCCAGTTTACTGCCAACTTTCCTTCTCCCGGTCGAGTTGTTCCAATATCATTTCGGATTAGGATGAGATCATTCTCTGTGAAACCTCTTGGCACTACCTTTTGATTATATCTTGAAGCCATTTGGCTCTTTAGCGCTTCTTCCCTGATACGAGCTCTTTCTTGGATTTTCGGAAGTAGGTCGAGCTCTTCCCTTTGAAGTTGAGAGTTGGCTTCTTCATTGTAGTGGACTACTCTAGGCGACCCTTCCTCGACCTCTACTGGGATCATTGCCTCCACTCCGTACGCTAATCGAAACAGTAATTCGTTTGTGGTGGAATGTGGCATAGTTCGATATGCCCATAGGACCTGTGGAAGTTCTTCAGCCCAAGCTCCCTTCGCATTTTGCAGTCTCTGTTTCAACCCTGCCAATATGACTTTGTTGGCCACTTCGGCTTGTCCATTGGCTTGGGGATGTTTAACGGAGGTGAACTGGTGTTTTATGTTTAAGTCGGCTACTAACTTTCTGAAGCCCGCGTCTGTGAATTGGGTGCCATTGTCTGTAGTGATGGAGTATGGAACCCCAAACCTTGTGACAATATTCCTATATAGGAATTTCCGGCTCCTTTGAGCAGTGGCATTGGCTAGGTGATACGTGAGCATCTTGTCTATCTTTTCCTAATGAATTTGCATCTAATTTGTTGAGTTTAATTAAGAATTAATTATATTTTAGCCACTATGGATGCTATTTTGAGTTTTGTACAATACTGTTTATTTTAGGTAGCATTTGGCAGAATTTGATGGAGTTTCTGCAGAGAAAGAGAAGAAGCCAAGGAGATGACCAGTGAATACCGACGCGGACGCATGGCTCACGCGACCGCGCGGAATGGAGGAAATCGCAATGACGTGATCGCGTGCTTGACGCGAACGCGTGGACTGGAATCTGCACAAATGACGCGAACGCGTGGACGACGCGGACGCGTCACATGTGCCACGTGCAGAGAATGTAGAAAAATGCTGGGGGCGATTTCTGGGCTGTTTTGACCCAGTTCTTAGCCCAGAAATCACATATTAGAAGCTGCAGAATGGACAAATCAAGTGGTCCCACCCATCAGCTAAAGACTTGTTAATTAATTCGAATTTAAATTCAAATCTTATTTTAGAAAAATATATTATTTTAATTTTAATTTTAGAAATTTAATTTTTAAATTATTAGGATTAGTTATAAAAGGGATCCCAATAGGGTGGTTCTAGGAAGGGGAGATTACACAACATTACTCGATAAAAATTTACATTTCATATTCCATGAGCAACTAATCCTCCACTGTTAAGGTTAGGAGCTCTGTCTATTGTATGGATTGATAATATTAATTTTCTATTTTAATTCATGTTTTGATTTATATTTCAATAATTGTTTTCGTTCTTTATTTTATGAAATTGGGTGGAACGGAAGTATGACCCATGTTCTATTTGAGTTCCTGTAAAACTTGGAAAAGCTCTTTACTTGAACAATAGCTTGAAAACATATTATCCTGAATTTCTAATTGTTTGTATTTAACGGGATACGTGAAATATAATCCCTTTATCTTTGAATAATTAGGATTCTTGTGGCATATAAACTAGGATTCGATCATCACCCTCTAATTGAAATTAATTGACCAAGGAATTGGCAGTTGATGAATTTTAGAGGAGACTAGGAAGGTCTAAGGAATTAGGGTCTAGTCATAAATAGTTTGCCATGAATTAAATCTTACATGATTAAAATTAGTTAATAAGAAAAGTCAATCCAGAAAATAGATAACTCTGAAACCTTAACTGCCTTCTCCATATATTATTTCCAACTTAATTACTTGCCTTTCTGCAATATTTTTGATATTATTTAATGTCTTTTATATTGCAATTTGCATCTCAACACTATTTTCTGTCTGTCTAACTAATCCTATCAAACGATATTGTTACTTAATCCATCAATCCTCGTGGGATCGATCCTTACTCACGTAAGGTATTACTTGGTACGACCCAGTGTACTTGCCGGTTAGTAAGTGCGGTTATAAAAATACCGCACCAAGTTTTTGACGCCGTTGCCAGGGATTGACTGTGATTAACAACTATTCATTGTTTGATTGTTTAGATTAGATAATTTTCCTTTTTACTAGTTTTATTTTATTATTATTAATTTTTTTTATTTTTATTTTTCATTTTTGTTTATTTTTTATTAAAAAAAAAAAATTTCCTTTCTTCTCTCTTTCACGTCCCTTCCCCCTATCCTTTTTTACTTTTTATATTCTATTAGTTTTATTTTTATCTTTTTATTTTTATTATTTTACACAGGTTACCTCACAGGGACTTCTCTACACTCTGACGTAGAGAGTCCCATTTTTTTCTTCTTGTTTTCTGCTTGTGTATGCGCAGGAACAGAGACAAAGAACATCTCTTAGACTTTGATCCTGAACCTGAAAGAACTTTCAGGCGACGTTTACAACAAGCAAGACTTTGCAAGACTGCAAAATCTACTATGGCAAATAATAACGCTAATGCCAATGTGGTAAATCCGAATGGGGAAGATCAGCAGAGAAGAGTGCTCGGCTCTTATTCTGCCCCTACTGCGGATCTCTATCGAAAAAGCATTGTGGTGCCTCCTATAACTGCAAACAACTTTGAGTTAAAGCCACAATTGGTCACCCTGGTGCAACAAAACTGCCAGTATCATGGACTTCCTCATGAAGATCCAAATCAATTTATTTCTGATTTTCTGTAGATATGTGATACTGTGAAGACAAATGGAGTAAACCCAGAGGTGTACAAACTCATGCTTTTCCCATTTGCTCTGAGGGATAAAGCAAAGCTATGGCTAGATTCCCAACCAAAAGAGAGTTTGAATACTTGGGAAAAGGTTGTTACAGAGTTTCTCACTAAATTTTTCCCACCAAAGAAGCTGACTAAGCTTAGGTTGGAGGTTCAGACCTTCAAGCAGAAGGAGGGTGAAACTCTGTATGAAGCTTGGGAGAGATACAAGCTACTGACTAGGCAATGCCCTCCAGACATGTTCTCCAAGTGGACCCAACTGGATATCTTTTATGAAGGCTTAGGAGAGATGTCAAAGATGAGCCTAGACACTTCTGCAGGCGGTTCATTGCACAAGAAGAAGACACCAGAGGAGACTATTGAGCTGATTGAATTGGTTGCAAGAAACCAATATTTATACACATCTAACAGGAATCCTGTGAACTCTGAAGCCGCTCAGAAGAGAGGCGTGCTGGAAGTAGAAGCTGTTAATGCTCTTCTTGCTCAGAACAAGCTTATGTCTCAGCAGATAAATCTACTTACTCAACAGATGGGTGGCATGCAAGTCTCAGCTATCAACACTCAAAATCCACCCCAAGAGACCTCCTATGACATGACAGGTAACTTTGTGCAAAATGATAATTTTGATTATGCTCAACCCTCTTCTGAACAGGTCAATTACATGGGGAGTGGTCCTAGAAATCCCAACAATGATCCATATTCTAAGACATACAATCAGGGATGGAGAAATCACCCAAATTTTGGGTGGAGAGATCAACCTCAGAAACCTCAGAACTTCAACAATAGTTCTCAGGGCAGTTTTCAACAGAACAACTATAATAACCGCCAATTTCAGTCTCAGCAACAACAACCACCTCAGCAGACAAATTCTAAATCCCATACTTGGTAGACCCTTTTTAGCTACAGGTAGAGCTCTGATTGATGTGCAAAAGGGTGAATTAACCCTGAGGGTCAATGAAGAACAGGTGGTCCTAAATGTTTTTGAAGCCCTCAAATACCCCAATGATTCTGAGGGGTGTATGAAAATAGATGTTATTGAACCACTTGTTCAAGAAGTACTGGAAACTGAGGTACTTGATGATGTTCTGGATCCTATTTCTGAATGTGAATTAGTTGAAGTTGATGATTCACCACCCCAAAAGGAACTGATGAACACGCCTATAAAGGAGAAGGAAGCCCCCAAGCTTGAGCTCAAACCTTTACTTCCTTCTCTGAAATATGTGTTCTTGGGTGGAAATGATTCATACCCAGTGATCATTAGCTCTTCTTTGAAACCTGAAGAAGAAGAGGCACTTATTTCAATGCTCAGGAGCCATAAAACAGCTCTTGGGTGGACCATTAGTGACTTGAAGGGGATTAGTCCAACCAGGTGTATGCACAAGATCCTTCTTGAAGATGACGCTAAACCAGTTGTGCAACCATAAAGGAGACTCAATCCAACTATGAAAGAGGTGGTCCAAAAAGAGGTAATGAAATTATGGGAAGCAGGTATTATTTACCCTATTTCTGACAGCTCTTGGGTAAGTCCTGTACAGGTAGTTCCCAAGAAAGGAGGGATGACAGTGATCAAGAATGAAAAGAATGAGCTTATTCCTACAAGAACAGTCACAGGATGGAGAATGTGCATAGATTACAGGAGGCTCAACACTGCTACAAGGAAGGATCATTTTCCCCTCCCCTTCATTGATCAGATGCTTGAGAGATTAGCTGGTCATGCTTTTTATTGTTTTCTATATGGATATTCTGGATATAATCAAATTGTAGTGGACCCTCAAGATCAAGAGAAGACAGCATTCACATGCCCCTTTGGAGTATTTACTTACAGGAGAATGCCATTTGGTCTTTGCAATGCTCCAGCAACTTTTCAGAGGTGTATGCTTTTAATTTTTTTTTATATGGTTGAAAAGTTTATTGAAATATTTATGGATGACTTTTCTATTTTTGGTAATTCTTTTGCATCATGCCTTAAACATTTATCTCTTGTCTTGAAACGGTGTCAAGAATCAAACATTGTTTTAAATTGGGAAAAATGTCATTTTATGGTTACAGAAGGCATTGTTCTTGGACACCGGATTTCAAGTAAGGGAATTGAGGTTGACAGAGTAAAGGTGGAGGTAATTGAAAAATTACCACCACCAACTAATGTTAAGGCAATTAGGAGTTTCTTGGGTCATGCAAGATTTTATAGAAGATTTATAAAGGATTTTTCTAAAATTGCTAAACTATTGAGCAACCTGTTGGTTGTTGATGTTCCTTTTGTCTTTAATTCTGATTGTCTGCATGCTTTTGAAACTCTAAAAGCAAACCTTACTTCTGCTCCCATTATAGCTCCCCCTGACTGGGATTTACCATTTGAATTAATGTGTGATGCTAGTGATTTTGCTATAGGAGCTGTTTTAGGACAGAGGCATGGTAAGCTTGTACATGTCATTTATTATGCCAGTCGTGTGTAAAATGATGCTCAAAAGAATTACACAACTACAGAAAAGGAATTGTTAGCTGTTGTGTATGCTGTTGATAAGTTTAGGTCCTATTTACTTGGTTCTAAGGTTATTGTTTATACTGACCATGCTGCTTTGAAGTACCTTCTAACCAAACAGGATTCTAAACCAAGATTAATCAGATGGGTGTTGCTCCTTCAGGAGTTTGATATTGAAATAAAAGACAGGAAAGGGTCAGAAAATCAAGTAGCTGACCATCTCTCTAGAATTGAGCCTGAAGCAGGAGTGCAATCAACCACAGCTATAACTGAGACATTTCTGGATGAACAATTATTCCTCATTCAGCAGGCTCCATGGTTTGCAGATATTGCAAATTATAAGGCCATGAATTTTATCCCAAGGGAGTACAATAGGCAACAAGTGAAGAAGCTATTAACTGATGCAAAGTACTACATTTGAGAGGAACCATACCTTTTTAAAAGGTGTTCAGATGGAATTATCCGGAGATGTGTCCCAGATGAAGAAAAACAGCAGATTCTTTGGCATTGTCATGGTTCTGAGTATGGAGGCCACTTTGGTGGTGAAAGGACAGCTACAAAGGTCCTTCAGAGTGGGTTTTACTGGCCGACCCTCTTCAGAGACTCAAGAGCATTTGTAAAGCACTATGACAGATGTGAAAAAGCAACGAATCTCCCTGCCAACCATGAAATGCCACAATAGGGGATTCTTGAGGTTGAGTTGTTTGATGTGTGGGGTATTGATTTCATGGGACCTTTCCCACCCTCACATTCAAACAACTATATCCTAGTGGCAGTCGACTATGTGTCCAAATGGGTGGAAGCTGTGGCTTTGCCCACCAATGATGCCAAGGTGGTAATGAGCTTCCTTCAGAGGTATATCTTTAGCCGGTTTGGCGTCCCAAGGACACTCATTAGTGATGGAGGAAGTCACTTCTGTAACAAACAGTTGGACTCTCTTCTGCATAGATATGGAGTCCGTCATAAGGTGGCAACCCCCTATCACCCTCAGACAAGTGGACAGGTTGAAGCTTCCAACAGGGAGCTTAAGAGGATTCTGGAGAAGACCGTCAGTGTTTCAAGAAAGGACTGGTCTAGGAAGCTTGATGATGCTCTCTGGGCATACCGGACAGCATACAAGACTCCAATTGGCATGTCCCCATATCAGTTGGTCTATGGCAAAGCCTGTTACTTGCTAGTGGAGCTGGAGCACAAGGCTTATTGGATAATCAGGTACCTGAATCTTGATTCAGAAGCTGCAGGAATTAAGCGGATGCTTCAGTTGAATGAGCTTGATGAATTCAGATATTCAGCCTATGAGAATGCCAAGCTCTATAAGGAGAGAACCAAGCTACTGCATGATAAGAAGATTGCCATCAGAGTCTTTGAGTCAGGACAAAGAGTGCTTCTGTATAATTCAAGGCTCAAATTCTTTCCTGGGAAGCTGAAATCCCAGTGGTCAGGACCGTTTGTGGTTACCAGAGCCTCGCCATATGGTCATGTGGAAATACAGGAAGAAAATTATGACAGGAAATTTACAGTGAATGGCCAGAGGTTGAAGCACTATCTTGGAGGCGAGATTGACCGCCAGAGGTCCACTCATCTGCTGAACTAGCAGAATTGACCGTCAAGCTAGTGACGTTAAAGAAGCGCTTGTCGGGAGGCAACCCGATAATTTCGTATCCTTCGCCATTTCTCGTAGTAGTTTTTCTTAGTTATTTTGTTTTTATTGAGTTCTTACTAATTCTCTGATCATGCAGCTATATTCTTCCAGGAACCGACCACCTCAAGCTAAAAAAAAAATGCTACGCGACGCGACCGCATCAGCGACTCGTCCACGTCGTAAGGGGAGAAGAGAAAAAAAAAAACGAACAGAGAGTCACGCTGGAGCGTGGCTGGAGGTGTGCCAATGGCACAATTCGTCCCACGCGACCGCGTCGCCGACGCGTCCGCGTCGTATGGGCGTAATGGCCTCCCACGCGACCGCGTGACCCACGCGGCCGCGTGCTTTGATTTTCGACGTAAAACGGGTGCACAGCTGAAAGTTGTGCTAGAGTGGTGATGGACTGGCGCTGGACGCGCAATTCCCTTCACGTGACCGCATGCCCCACGCGGCCGCGTCGTACCCCATTAACTGCTCACTCGCGCGATCACATGCCCCATGCGATCGCGTCACCCCAATTTTGGCAATTATATCAATTTGAACAGAGAGTTGTGCTGGCGCGAGGCTGCACTCACGCCAGAAGCACAAACTGGGTCACGCGACCGCATGACCGACGCGATCGCGTCAATCCGTATAAGAGCAATGCGCGCGACCGCGTGCCCCACGCGGCCGCGTCACTTGCACCGCCCAGTTTTCTTTCTCTCTCTCTCCCAATCCTACTTCTCTCTTATTCTCTTATCCTTTTATTTTTTCTTTCATTTTAATATTTGTCTTTTCTATTTTCAGTTCTTCTTTGCTTGAGGACAAGCAAATCCTTAAGTTTGGTGTTGACGCTGCGCTTATAGGTTTTCTAGTACAAAAGGGAGGCGAATCATCTTCGCGAAGGAGCACAACCTGAAGAATAAAGCGACCGCTAGGATAATTAAGGTGGTTGAGTTCCTTTCATTTTTTATTCCTCCCCTCTTTGTCTATGTTATGTTCCGATTTTCTGCTATTTTGCTTTGTTTGTTGCATGATCCTTTATTAGTTAGAATCCTAGGACTAGTTTAGTTTTTCTATTGCTTTAATTCTGAAAAGATGTCTCATGTATTACTTACTGAGCTTAAATTAAAAAAATAAATAAAAATTTCAAAACAAAAATACAGGAGTGATATATTGCATGAGAAAGTGGGTCTATATTGAAGAATAGTCTTATTTACTTAAATGTGGTGGTATTTTCTGTGATTCTGAATGCATGACATGAACAGTGCATATTTTTTATAGTGAAGTTTATGAATGTTAAAATTGTTGGCTCTTGAAAGAATGATGAAAAAGAAAAATGTTATTGATAATTTGAAAAATCATAAAATTGATTCTTGAAGCAAAAAAAAGCAGTGAAAAACACAAAGCTTGCGAAAAAAAATTTAAAATAAAGAAAAAAAAAGAGAGAAAAAGCAAGCAGAAAAAGCCAATAACCCTTTAAATTAAAAGGCAAAGGGTAAAAAGGATCCAAGACTTTGAGCATTAATGGATAGGAGGGCCCTAAGGAATAAAATCCTAGCCTAAGCGGCTAAATTTAGCCACTATGGATGCTATTTTGAGTTTTGTACAATACTGTTTATTTTAGGTAATATTTGGCGGAATTTGATGGAGTTTCTGCAGAGAAAGAGAAGAAGCCAAGGAGATTACCAGCGAATACCGACGCGGACGTATGGCTCACGCGACCGCGCGGAATGGAGGAAATCGCAATGACGCGATCGCGTGCCTGACGCGAACGAGTGGACTGGAATCTGCACAAATGACGCGAACGCGTGGACGACGCGGACGCGTCACATGTGCCACGTGCAGAGAATGTAGAAAAACGCTGGGGGCGATTTCTGGGCTGTTTTGACCCAGTTCTTAGCCCAGAAATCACAGATTAGAAGCTGCAGAATGGACAAATCAAGTGGTCCCACCCATCAGCTAAAGACTTGTTAATTAATTCGAATTTATTGAGTGGAACGGAAGTATGACCCATGTTCTATTTGAGTTCCTGTAAAACTTGGAAAAGCTCTTTACTTGAACAATAGCTTGAAAACATATTATCCTGAATTTCTAATTGTTTGTATTTAACGGGATACGTGACATATAATCCCTTTATCTTTGAATAATTAGGATTCTTGTGGCATATAAACTAGGATTCGATCATCACCCTCTAATTGGAATTAATTGACCAAGGAATTGGCAGTTGATGAATTTTAGAGGAGACTAGGAAGGTCTAAGGAATTAGAGTCTAGTCATAAATAGTTTGCCATGAATTAAATATTACATGATTAAAATTAGTTAATAAGAAAAGTCAATCCAGAAAATAGATAACTCTGAAACCTTAACTGCTTCTCCATATATTATTCCCAACTTAATTACTTGCCTTTCTACAATATTTTTGATATTATTTAATGTCTTTTATATTGCAATTTGCATCTCAACACTATTTTCTGTCTGTCTAACTAATTCTATCAAACGCTATTGTTGCTTAATCCATCAATCCTCGTGGGATCGACCCTTACTCACGCAAGGTATTACTTGGTATGACCCGGTGCATTTGCTGGTTAGTAAGTGTGGTTATAAAAATACTGCACCACTAGGGGCTCTGCTTCGATCCACTTTGTGAAATAGTCTACCACGACTATGAGGAATTTAACTTGTCCCGATCCCTGGGGAAAGGGTCCGAGAAGATCGAGTCCCCATTTTGCAAATGGCCAAGGCGATGTTACGCTGATGAGCTCTTCTGGCGGGGCGATGTGAAAGTTGGCATGTTTCTGGCATGGTGGGCATGTCCTTACAAACTCTGTAGCTTCCTTTGTAGAGTTGGCCAATAAAATCCCGCTCGGAGTACTTTTTTGGTGAGAGCTTGTGCTCTGAGATGATTACCACAAATGCCACTGTGTACTTCCTCTAAAACTTCCCTTGTGTTGTTTATTTTAGTAGTGGTACTGAGCCTCCCGTTTTAACCTCTTTGCCTCCTTCTTATTTGTGGGGAGTGTTTCTGTTTTGAGGTAATTAATTATAGAGGTCATCCATCCTTGATCCTGGCTTGTTATGACTAGGACTTTTTCCTCTTCCGAGATTGATGGATTCTGCAGCATTTCCTGGATGAGGCTTCTATTGTTGCCCCCTAGTTTGGTGCTAGCTAATTTTGAGAGTGCATCGGCTCGAGCATTTTGTTCACGGGGTACGTGGCAGATCTTATATTCCCCGAGTTGTCCGAGCTGTTCCTTGGTTTTATCCAAATACTTTTTCATGGTGGGATCTTTGGCTTGGTAGCTCCCTGTTATTTGTGAGGTGACTACTTGTGAATCGCTGAAGATGTTGAGTTTTTGAGCTCCAACCTCCTTAGCCAGCATCAAACCAGCTAGTAACGCTTCGTATTCCGCCTGGTTGTTTGAGGCTGGGAACCCAAATTTGAGGGAAACCTCAACTTGGGTTCCTTGGTTGCTTTCTATTATCACACCTGCACCGCTTCCAGTCTTATTTGAAGACCCGTCCACGTAGAGATTCCATTCTGTGGGGGTTTCCAGGGTATCTGTGAATTCTGCAATGAAGTCGGTCAAGTATTGTGATTTGATGGCTGTCCGAGCTTCATATTGGAGGTCGAACTCGGATAACTCGACCGCCCATTGTAAAATTCTGCCTGCTAGATCTGTTTTCTGTAGTATCCCTTTTATGGGCTGGTCGGTCCGAACCTTAATGGTGTGAGCCTGGAAGTACGGGCGGAGTCGTCGAGATGTCAGTATGAGAGTGTAAGCGAACTTTTCTATTTTTTGGTAGTTCAGCTCGGATCCCTACAGTGCTTTACTAATGAAATATACAGGTTGTTGTACTTTGTCATCCTCTCAAACCAGCGCTGAGGCTACTGCCTGACTTTCTACCGCAAGGTATAATACGAGTGGTTCTTCCTCTCGTGGTCGAGTTAGGATAGGTGGTCATCCCAGGAAATTTTTGAAATCCTGGAAGGCTTGCTCGCATTCCATTGTCCATTCGAACTTCTTTCCTTTCCTTAAAGTGGCATAGAAGGGGAGAGATCTTATCGCTGATCCCGCTAAGAATCTGGATAAGGCTGCTAATCTCCCGTTGAGTTGTTGTACCTCTCTGACACAAGTTGGGCTCTTCATATCGAGTATGGCCTGGTGTTTGTCCGGATTTGCTTCAATTCCTCTTTGTGTGAGCATGAAACCTAAGAATTTGTCCGCTTCTACTGTAAAGGTGCATTTTGCGGGATTGAGTTGCATGTCATGCTTCCTTATAGTGTCGAATACTTGATCCAGGTCGGACAGTAATGTCTCTTCGCTTTGTGTCTTTATTAACATGTTGTCCACGTAGACTTCCATGATTTTTCCGATATGATCTGAAAAGACTTTATTCATTAGCCTTTGATACGTAGCTCCTGTATTCTTGAGACCGAAAGGCATTACAATGTAGCAGAAATTTGCTTTTGGCGTAAAAAATGAGGTCTTTTCTTGATCTGGTGGATACATGGGGATATGATTATATCCTGAATATGCATCCATAAATGAGAGGTATCTATATCCGGATGAAGCATCTACCAGAGCGTCGATACTTGGGAGTGGGTAAGGATCTTTTGGGCAGGCTTTGTTGAGATCGGTGTAGTCGGTGCATATTCGCCATTTCCCATTTGATTTTTTCACCAAGACGACGTTAGCTAGCCATAGTGGGTACTTGACTTCTCTTATGAATCCTGCCTCCAGTAGTGCTTGTACATGTTCTTCCACAGCTTGGGATCATTCTGGCCCAAGTTTTCTTCGTCTTGCTGTACCGGCCGAGATCCTGGATAGACTGCCAACTTGTGACACATTAGCTTGGGATCTATGTCTGGCATGTCTGCAGCTTTCCATGTGAAGAGATCGACATTATCTCGTAAAAACTGTACTAGTAATTCTTTTACATCTCCCGTCAGGATCGTGCCAATATTAGTTATTTTGTCCGAGGTGTCTCCGATCTGAACTTTCTCTACTTCACCCTCGGGCTGCGGACAGAGTTCTTCATGTCTCTGAATTCCACTAAGCTCAATTGTATGGAACTCTTCTCCTCTGCCTCTGAGGTTTAGACTTTTGTTATAACAGCGGCGTGCCGTCTTTTGATCTGCTTTTATTGTAGCTATCCCTTCTGTAGTTGGAAATTTCATGCATAGATATGGAGTTGAGACTATTGCGCCGAGTTGATTTAGTGTTGTCCGACCTATTAGGGCATTGTAGGCTGAACTCACGTCGACCACGATGTAGTCTATCTTGAGTATTCTGGATTGGTTCCCTTTTCCGAAGGTTGTATGTAGTGACACGTATCCCAGTGGTTGTATTGGGGTATCTTCCAGTCCGAACAGGCTGTTCGGGTATGCTCTGAGCTCCTTTTCTTCTAAGCCGAGCTTGTCGAAGGCAGTTTTGAATAAGATATTGGCGGAGCTCCCTTGGTCTATTAATGTGCAGTGGAGATTGGCGTTTGCCAGTATGATGGTGATGACCATGGGGTCGTCGTGTCCTGAGATGATACCGGATGCATCTTCTTTGGTAAATGTGATTGTAGGGATGTCGGGAGCTTCCTCCTTTCCTTCGACATGATATACTTCTTTGAGATATCTTTTGCGGGATGCTTTGGAGATTCCTCCTCCTGCAAATCCTCCGTGTATCATATGGACATGTCTTTCTGGCGTACGAGGTGATTGCTCGATTCATCCGACATCTTCATCCCTTCTTCTCTTTCTTTGATCATCATCTCGGGTGGCCAAAAACCGATCTAGTTTTCCTTCTCTTACTAATTTTTCTATAATGTTTTTTAAGTCGAAGCATTCGTTAGTGGAATGCCCTCGGACTCGGTGATATTCACAGTATTCGTTCCGATTTCCTCCTCCTCTTTTGCCTTTGAGTGGTCGAGCTGGGGGTATCTTTTCTGTATGGCAGACTTCTTTGTAGACATCTACCAGGGATACCCTAAGAGGGGTGTAATTATGATATTTTTTAATTTTCTCCCCTTGTCGATCTTCCTTCTTTTTAGATTCTTTATCTTTGTCTCGGTAGGAGAATTCAGATTTTGAGGTTTCTCCCAACCGAGAGTTTTCTTCCATGTTGATATATTTTTCCGCTCACTCTTGCACCTCATCCAGAGATGTGGGATATTTCTTCGATATAGATTGGCTGAAAGGTCCCTCTCGTAGGCCATTGATGAGGCCCATGATGGCGGCCTCTGTTGGCAAGCTTTGTATGTCTAGGCATGTTTTGTTGAATCTCTCCATGTAGTTGCGAAGACTTTCCTGATCTCCTTGCCTGGTTCCTAGTAGGCTGGGGGCGTGCTTGGCCTTGTCTTTTTGGATGGAGAATCTGGCCAGGAATTTTTTGGCTAGGTCGTCAAAGCTTGAGATGGACTTAGGAGGTAAGTTGTCGAACCATCTAATTGCTGTCTTTGTGAGGGTCGTTGGAAAAGCTTTGCAGCGAACAGCGTCTGAGGCGTCGGTGAGGTACATTCTGCTTCTGAAGTTGCTGAGGTGATGGTTGGGATCTGTAGTGCCATCATACAGAGTCATATCCGGGAGTTTGAAGTCCTTAGGAATTTTAGTTTTCATGGTGTCCCTAGTGAATGGATCTTGATCTTTGCGTGAATTGTCCTCAGGGGTGGTCCAGGTAGCCTTTGCTTTGAGATCGGCTTCGAGTTGTAGGATTTTATCTTCTAGCTCTCGACGTCGCCTTACCTCTCTTTGTAGATCCTTGCCAACTTCTCGTTGATTCTGGCTTTTTTTTTCAAGTTGCTTTAGGTGATCTTGAAGCGCTTCTATTACTCCCGGATGTGATGAGTTTTTGTCTCCGTTAGATTTCGGAGTATCTTTTGGTGTAGCGTCCACGTTTTTGTGCGACATTCTGTCCTCTAGATCTGAATCATGGTCGTTGCCATGGTCATCCGCCATGATGATGGGATGACTTCCAGGTCCCCGGCAGCGGTGCCAATGTTCCGAGGGTTACCTGAAACTGGAGGTCGATCTCGGTCGAGATCTTCTGTACGGGTCGGTGCCGACGTGTACGGCTGGTGAGTGGCGGCCGGAACGGTTGCGTCTGACTCGTTGATCTAGCTTCACTGCTAATTCTTCGTTACCGGAGGGTGGGGGGTACCTGCAAGAGACTCCGATACTTAAGTTAGCATGGGTATTAAACAGGTTTTTAGTAGAATCAGAGTATGAGTTATACCTGGGTGCTCCAGTGTATTTATAGTAGTTGTAGAGTGACCTTTTTAGATAAGATAAGTTGGTTATCTTATCTTATCTTATCTTTTGGCGAGGTCAGCTTATCTTCTATGGAACCGCCCTTATCTCTATCGGCTTTGGGCTGCCTTTGGATCTGGGGCGTATTCCTTGGGTTGGGCCCTTTTTTGGGCTTTTCTGTCGATTTGGCCGAGCTCTTTTAGGAAGAGGTCGGATAGTCTGACCTGAAGAGGTCGGTCGCTTTGTCGCCAATCATCCCAGGTCGGGTAGCTCGACCCAGGGTATGAACAGAAACCAAAACCATACCTTGGTTGATTCCTCCCTAAGCTCGGAACACCTCAAAATCCTCTCTTTTCACAAGCTCTAAACTTCCAAATGTCAATTCCTCAAGCTTAATCACCTAGATTTTGCTTCAAACTGCCCAATGGAACTCCAAATCAACAAAAAACACAATCTAATTCATACAATATCACTATAATCAACATAGAGTTCACTAAATTAGAAATTCAACAAAGAAATAGGAGTTTCTTACCTTACCCACGACTCAAATGAATAAAATCCAATAGTTTTCTCAAGCTAACTCAAGCATAGAACATCAAAATCACATAATATATCAAACTCAAAACCTTAAATTTCGAAATTAGGGAAGAGTGATTGAGTAATAAATTACTATATTCTTACCAAATTGATATGTGGATATTGTAGAGAATTTCAAGACAAACGCATGGCCGCTGACGGCTCGTTAATCGGAGCTCCGGATTGAAAGTTATAAAGATTTGAAATTAGAAGGGGGAGATTAGGGTGTTTCAGCGTTAAATCCCTCTTCCTCAATGTATGATCAGTAATGAACATGAAGGAGGCTCGATTAGTGGTTTATAGGTTGAGCCTTGGGCCCGTTTTGGGCCCGATTCAACCGGTTTAGTCTGTTCGGTTCAATTTTAGGCTAAAATCTTTAAAATTAGTGTCAAAATTCATATTTTAATTATCTCTACTTCATTAAACTATAAAATTAAATTTTCTATTTTTCCTAAATAATAATTAATTTATTGGCTTTTTATTTATTAATTTTGCGGGTTTTACATTTTCTCCCATGTTGGTCATTTGAAATTTTTTTTCTAAGTTACTAGACTTGATGCTTGAGACCTTGGCTCTTGATATCAATTGAAAGATATCAATGGTCTAGAAAAGGGGGTTGAATCTAAGGCCGTCTTTTATGCTTTTGAAACTTGAACTCCAAAACAGATTGAAACTTTGTTACTGCTGTGTCTAAGTTAGCAATTATGCAAGAGACAAATTCATTTTATCTTATAACAAACAGAATAAAACAAAGCAAAGAAGAGAAGCTTACACCACCATATATCCATGTTTGGTTTTTTTGTCCGATGAAACCTACATCTAGTCTTCACCACAATAATGGTAGAATTTTTACTATCTTTATCAAAGATTACAAACATCAGTTTCCTAGAACTTTTTCTAATCCTATCATGGAACTCACAAACTTCTAACCAAGCTTGTTTCTGCTAGGCTCTCTAACCTAGATTCTCAACACTAAGTGCTCATCCAACTTAGCAAGAAGAACCTCATAGGATCATGATACAAAATAGAAAATACATCAAAAGAGATTAACATATTTAATAATTTTTTCTCTAGTTTAACTCTCTTTGTCTTTTTTCTGATATGGCTTTTTCAAATATCTCATTTAATATTTTTTCCATGAGAAATCAAAGAAAGATAAACTGAAAAAAGAAAATATTCAATGAAGTAACATGAAGGAGAAGAGGTGAATAGCTTGAAAGCTATAAAAAATTATGATTCCCAATTCTCATTCCTTGGTCTTCAATCATTGGCCAATTACTCCTTCTTATTGAGAGGTAATACTTCTAAAGCTTGAAATGGTCCTTGGGACAAGGTTTGAGTACAAGGATAGTATAGAGTTTGTCTTCTTCTCCTATAATCAGAGCAAATACATAGAGGTAATGGAGGTGCCGGGATGTAAATCGACAATGTTGCAGCAGCAGCAATATCATAGTTGCGAGTGCTATCAATAAAAATCCCAGCCCTAAGCATTTCACGTATTTTCCGCGGCCCTACAATGTATTAAAAAAGTATTAAAAGCGCTCACCCTAAACAAGCCCTAAAAAATGGGGCTGGGATTGGGTCAGCCCAAAAGCCCCAAATCACCCTAAATGAAACAGAAACTCTTTGTAAAAAAAAAAAAAAACAAATCCCTAATAACCCCACGGCGCATGCTATGTTCATAGTGGAACTGATGCTTGTGGAGCATCTCAACTTGCGGAAGAGAGGATTTCACTAGTGAATGAGTTTTGCGAAAGAATGAGTCAACTCAAGCGAGTCAGGTTTTAAAATGACTAGGAAATTTGGCCTGAGAACTGAGAAGTACTTGTTTGAAATGTCTAAGAGTTTCTAGGTAAGGAAGGTTCTAGAAGATGGTGAAGCTCCTTGAGCTTACGCATGAACTTGGAGTTAGAGAAGAAGGGTCGATTTTGTTCTTTAGTTCCTTCAGAACTTATGCATCACTCCAATGTGTCTCTGATTCAACGGTGGATTTGGAATCAAATTGACTCTCTCTCTCTCTCTAGACAAGTTCACAAGTTATCTCTTCGATGTATTCTTTACCTAGTTGCATTTCTCTCTTTCATGTGACCAATTTTATAATTTTTTTTTGTTCTTTCTGGAACTGTGTTGTGTGTTACCAACTAAGATTAATTTTTTTTTTGTCTTAATCAAAATGAATTAGAAAATATTATTAAAGTGGGCTAAAAAAATTTAGCTTTTATCAAAAAAAAAAAATAAAAGTTGCCCGCAGACTGACCCTAGGTCCTTTGGCTTTACACCATTTTTTATCTTGGCCCTACAAAGTAAGATCAAAGCCCTATAAGACCAGCCCAATTAACAGTGATAACAGTTGCTTGAGTTTTTCTTGTTATTTTTGCTAATTGTTTTTGCAGTTGATGATGTCTTTTAAGTACTAGCAATATCAGCACCTTTAATTTCAAACTTTGGCTCTAAATTTTATCTCTTATCCTTCATTTTGATCTAAAAAAAAAATATTTTTCTTTCGTTTCTCTTGAATTGTTGCGACATCTCAAATTAGCTTCAATTAGCTGGTTTGTTTACACATTTTGGTTAACATAGCTACAACACTTTTATTTTAAACCAAATCAATATTTGATTTTGTATTTGGCTCTGTTATTTGACTTTTCTCTCCAATATTTATTTGATAAGTGATTTTCGTACCAACAAAAAGTGAATTACCTTTAACTTGATTTGCTTCACCCAAAACGATAAAGCTCTAGCTGCATCAAGTGCTTTAATCCATGTAATAAACCATATTATTGCTAAACTTTGTTTCTATTTGAGCTACAGAAGCAAAAATTGACTTAGGCCTGCAACAATAAAATATACATCAACTAACTTTTAGACTTTTAACCCAATTAAATACATATATGTTTGTCATCATCAATAATAATTATTGTTTTTAACAACAATACTAAACAACAGTTTTTACGTATTCGTACATATTTATACATATTATTTTACATATTTTTTTCGTAAAATAATTAAACATTTCATCATAGTATCATCAAATTTTTTATAAATACAATAAGTCGTCTATTATTATAATTTTTGGGTATAGCTTTTTATGTTATGTAGTTTAGAGCTTTTGCTGTTGTAAGTGTAATTTTTATGTTTTCAACTTAAATGAATATCAAGATTTTAGTTTTAAATAGTAAATGACTAAGGTTTTATTTAGGATTTTTTATTTAAATAATTTTAAAAATTATTACGAAAATACGTAGGATGATTTATCTCGTTTATAGTGTAAACGAGATAAGTTTGTACATATCAATTATTACGAAAATACGTAGGATGACTTATTTCGTTTACAGTGTAAACGAGATAAGAAAGTGCACGTGAGACGTGTATATTTTGTTTATAGTGTAAACAAGATACGTGTTAAATTATAACATTTACAATGTAAACGAGATACAGTAAGACAAATTTTCAATAGCTATTAAAGAATGTGCAACCCTTTGCATTCTTCACAAACATTTCATATCTTCTTCTCCTCCGTTTTTCTTCCAAAAAAATAGGCAAAATATTCAGTAGTAGCGGATATATGGTTGTCTGTGTGTATCCCAATTGTCGTATGAGAAACAGTGACAATGGGGTGATATTTGAGTGTGAGAATCCGTTACTGTTGCACACTCGAAGCGTAAGTTCGTTGTCCGAGTTGAAGAGTCTGATATTGAGTAACCTTAGTGAGAGAAAAGAGATTGGAAGGGTAGGGTATAGGCTGCTAGCACCGTTGGGTAACGAAGCTTTTCAGTTTCGCCTGTTTCGGCTCCAAGGCGACGAACATGTGCGACTCATGTTTGACATCCATGGGAGAATCATGGCGGAACAAGTGATAGAGCTTTTCGCCGAGGTTGGTGATGTTGGTGGCGGTGGTTCTGTCCACTCGACCTTTGTGTAGGATGACCCACATCTCGCACCACCACCGATTCATGTTGCCAGTCTAGTTGAAGACATGGACGTGGGTGATGAAGACTTTGACGAAGAGTAAATTGCGGATAGCAACGACAGTGATTCCTCTGAAGATGATGAGGATGAGGAGTTTGTACCGGAGACGCCGGCCGAGGCAGTGGTGCGCTATGTTTTGCCTCCCCCTACCCACGCAATTCCGGTGCTATCAGATGTACCAAGTCACTATCACACCTTGGATCTGGACTCCATGCATGAGAAATCTCCGTTTTTCAACACCGAGAAAGAGGATTACAACCTAGACGATGGGGTAGAGTTTCGGGTTGGCCACTGATTCAAACGCAGAGATGCAGTAATGCAGGGTGTAAAGAATTAGAGCATTCGCAGAAGTGTTGCGTACCGAGTGGTCGAATCAGACCGATTAAAGTGCCATGTGCATTGCCGCCAAGCTACAACTGGATGTCCTTGGAATCTCCGTGTAGCCCTCCAACAGAACCTCGGATACTGGTGAGTTCAAGTTTAAGTGTAGCGTATTTACTCATTTATGATTGCTTTATCTAGTGTAGTTTCCAACCATGAGTGTTTTATTTCGTTAGGGAGCTCCGGAGGGTTGGTGGAGCACATATGTGTTTAGCACCCACCATGTTCCAAGACCATTGCCAGTTGGACAGCAGCCTCATCTGCAAAGTCATCTTGCCGTTGATACAGTCCAACCCATCCGTCAGCATCCCCGTCTTGCAAGGTGCAGTTCGGCAAAACTATCGCTTCAAACCCTCCTATAGAAAGGTTTGGATGGCAAAACAAAAGACAATTGTGCAGATATACAGAGACTAAGAGGAGTCATACAACAAGGTGCCGAAGCTACTACATGCACTGTAGAGTTGTTGTCCCTATCAACCTACGAAATAAGTCATCTTACATATTTTCGTAATAATTTTTAAACTTATTTATTTCAGTAAATAAAATATTTTTAAAATTAATTTAAATAAAAAATCCTTGTATTTGTGCTTATTTTTTGTTTTCCAAGATGAGTGATATAATGATATTGGTTTTTCACCATATAAAAGAAGGATTTGAACCACAACCTAAAAGTCATGTTACTTACACATCGAACAAAACCCATTACCAAAACCTCCAATATAGAAAAGAAAAAAAAAGCCATTGCACATCTAGTTGAAACCCCAGAAATTAATTTGATTATGGAGAGAATAATGGTGATAACTTTGATTATGGATGCATGGTGAGTTTTCCATCAATGTGGATCTGGGTTATTCAGAGACCTGCAAAACGCAGGTAACGTTTTGCAGTGGCGAAAAAAACAAAAATCTGCAGACTTGCAAAATGCAGGCTGCAATTGGACTGAGCAACAAAACCAGGGTCCGAAACGTGGCCTGCATGCTGAGAGGGGCAGTGTTGTCCAGCATAGGACTAAGCAAAATGCAGGTTGCGTTTGTCAGCCCTGCACAGCCAAACGTGGGTTGCGTTTTGCAGCGTTCCTAGCTGCATGCGCGCCACGTGTTGGAGAAGGCTGTTGGCGAGGTGTTTAAAGTGCAAAACGCAGAGGGAAGAGTTACTGAAGAGTAAATGTTATGTGAGGGAGTTACTGGAGTGAAGAGTGAAGAGTGTTGTGTGAAGAAGATTGTGGGAAGAAGAAGAAGAGTGAAAAGCGTAGCTTCATTTGGTTATTAAATAAAAAATGGTTCAAAATTTTACTAGACCTAAAAATCACATTATTGAGTACTTAGATCATCATCAATGAGTAAGTAATTTTTTTTTTAAAAAATTTTATGAGAATAATGTTTAATAAGAATAATGTTTATAGTACTTGATCATATAATACTGTTTAAATTTTATGAGTACTTGGATCACATAATACTGTTTAATAAGAATAATGTTTAACGTTATGTTTTTGTAATGAAAAATAAATAATATTTTATTATTATTATTATTATTATTATTATTATTATTATTATTATTATTATTATTATTATTATTATTATTATTATTAAT
>NC_029787.2:50071819-50073893 GCF_000816755.2 Arachis ipaensis | reverse complement strand
TGATTTTTATAATTAATAATACTGTTTAATAAATAATAGATAAATTTTTGTGATTTTTTAACAATTTATTATTATGTTATAACCGATATTATTTAGAATTTAATAATTATCATTATTTTTTGCAGGCTAATAGGAATTTGTTGCCTAGAAAATTTGATCCGTCCGATACCTTTAACGAGGTAGCTGCAGCGGCACTGGAGTTTACTGGGTTTCAACACGTTTCACGAATAGGCGAAATGAGAGGTCATTCTGCACTACTGAGTGCCTTGGTGGAACGGTGGCGGCCAGAGACTCACACATTTCATCTTCCAGTCGGTGAAGTCACGGTGACGCTGGAAGATGTGACTTATATTCTTGGTCTCCCGATTAATAGGGAGGCCGTTACGGGTAGATTAGACAGCAGTCACCAGTTTTTGGTGTAGAACTGCATTTCGTGTTTTGGTCGGGAGCCTGGTCCGCAAGATCACGTGTTGGGGAAGGTTAATCTTGCATGGGTCCGGTGGTGCAGAGACAGCGAGCCATGTAATACTCAGGAGTCGGTTGAGCAGTACGTCCGGGCACACATTTTCTGCGTGCTCGAAACTATTGTGTTTACGGATAAGTCGACCACTTTATTGAACTCGAAGTTTCTACCGCTACTTCAGAATTTTCATCGGATATCATCATACAGTTGGGGGCAGCCAGTCTGGCACACCTGTACAGATCGTTGTGTCGTGCATCACGATACAAATGTAAAGAGATGGATGGCCCACTAACACTGCTTTTTGTTTGGGCGTGGGAGCGTATGCCGCTCCTGGCACCTATACCCCGCGATCAGCTCGGCGATGTTGGTATTCCACTTGCGCGATGGTATTGGTTTTTATTGTTATTGTTATTGTTATTATTATTAATGTTGTTGTTGTTGTTATTATTATTATTATTATTATTATTATTATTATTATTATTATTATTATTATTATTATTCTGTTTTTTGTTAGGTGGAGCCATTGGCGCCGACATACAAGATATATATGGCAGCCTACTGCGCATTTTAGGCGAGGACTCGACGACATGGGAGTTGACGATGTAAGTTGTACCATTAATGTCCAATATTTTTATTCAGAAGTTTAGTTTTTCTAATCGACCTCTTGTAACGAATGTGCAGTTTATATGGCGGTCATATATGGGAGTGGTGATTCCGGATGTCCTCGCTGCTCAGATGGTTATGTGCTCCACCCAATCGCCTCTAGTGTCATTCGAGTGCATAGAATGGCACCCGACAAACCGGATTAGACGACAGTTCGGGATGGAACAGCTTCCACCAGGCCCGGCGTGCGACCTTGGTCGTGATCACTGCAAGCGGTTGACAGGAGCACAGAACCATGACTAGGGACAGATTTACAGTCAATGGGTTAACAGATGGAGATTTGACCGCTATAACACATTACAGTTAGGCGAGGAGATTATTGACTTTCATCCTCTCCCAGTGTACTACGATGGTACACACAGCAGTATGGGATGCACCTACGACTGTCAGATAGAGTTGCAGGCGAAGAGGTTGGCGCTGATGAACCACATCAGCAACAGGAAGAGCCAGCTGGCCCTCAAAAGCAAGTCCTGCCTCATGAGCAGCAGTTTCAGGTATTGTTATTAATTCCTAGTATTATGATTATTATCAACTTTTAGGGTTATAAATTGTTATCTAGAATTACTATTAATTGTAATTAATTGTTATCTAAGTCCCGGCATATGAGCACCAGTATCAGGTCCCGGCATATGAGCACCAGGTTCAGATGCCGGCATATACCCAGCAGTTTCAGGATCCGGCATATGCCCAGCAGTGGCCGGCATATGCCCAGCAGCAGGCAGCATATATACCAGAACCACAGCCGCCTCAGGCACCTGAGCCCTATATACCACATCTGGTAATTCCAGTCGAGGGTCACTTTAGTCCGTTGGGTGGATTTGACACCATCAGCTTCTCTCAGGTCCTAAGAGATACAGATTTTCTATCCCCGCCGCCACCGCAGGAAGGGCCTGCTACATCTCAGCATTCTGGTGGTCGCCGCGCCACTTCAGGTCATGCTAGTGACTT
>NC_029787.2:50057895-50071131 GCF_000816755.2 Arachis ipaensis | reverse complement strand
TGGTCGTCGCGCCACTTCAGGTCATGCTAGTGACTTTGACTTTGATGAATCGACGGGTCATGTAGATCCGCCCGGTCCTTCCCCACCACCATGCGACCAATTGTTTGATTTGAATGAGTACCCGCATCAGGAAGAAGGAGACTTGGGATACGACTTGCAGCACTGGTATGATCTTGGTGGATCGAGTGCTCCGGGAATGAGTGGCTCCGATTTGTATGACACTGGTGGTGCGAGCGTGACAGATTTTTGTGGTCCTGAAGTTGGCAGTGGGCTGGATGCCGGTTTGCCTCAGGGTCGTCCATATAACTTACGGACACAGACTGCGCCTCTGGACAAACACACCCCATCCTTGTATTCGAAGAAGGCGCCGAGGAAGTATTTAGTTGCAGTTGATCTTGTATTCAGTGTTGTATTCAGATTTGTATTCAGTGTCATATGTTATATTTAGATGATTCTGTTCTGTACTATTATTATGACATATTTAGCTTTGTTCACGTATAACTCTGTTTGGATCGAAATGTTTGTTCTCCAAAAAATAAATAACAAACTTAAAAACTTTATTTATTATAAATTGTTAACTAGGTTAAAGTAAATGACGAGATTACAAAAAAGGTAACATATAATTGTGAAGTAGGTCATAAGAAAGTTACATTGAAAACCCTAACGACCAATGACCTCCAGCGGAACTTGGACCTGCGCACTGCGGACATCGGCTGCGGCTAAGTCCCTCACGTCCACATATAGTGTACTTGTGAGGACCACGCATATCACGCGAATCCATCTCATTTAACTAGCAGGTTGACTTCGGTCTTCCTTTCGTCGTGTGCCTCAATGTCCAGTTGGTAATCACCTTCACTCCTTCATATCTATCCCATGTAGATGGGTCACCCATAGGAACAAATTCGCCTCTGTACATGACGATCAAGATTTTCTATCGGTAAATAATTTCACAAATATAATCGCGTTGTAAGTATAGTTTCTAAACCAACAGAGAATCCTTTCGTACAAAAATTTGGTTGTCATAAGTAACAAAACCCAATAAAATTTATAACCGAAATATTTAAACCTCGGGTCATCTTCTCAAGGAATTGCAGGGAAGTATGATTTATTATTGGTTATGGAAAAAAAGATATATTTTTGAGTTTTTGAAATAAGGATCAGGTAATTTAAATAACGAGAAAAATAAATTAATAATTAGAAAATCTCTTGGCAAGGTAATAAGAATTGGAAGTCCTATCCTAGTTATCCTTATCAGGTGTGATGAGAATTGGATTTTAATCCCACTTAGCTAACCCTTACTAAACAAAGAAAAGTCAAGTGGACTAATTAATTTGATCCTCAAGTCCTAGTCAACTTTTGTGGAAAGACTAGCTTTAGAGGGACCCAAATCAATCAGCAACTCCAATTTCAATCAACAGCTGAGTTTGATAACTCAAGTGTTATCAATTACTCAACCAAAGTCAAAAGGGAAGAAAATCTACTTGAATGAAAATAATTTGGATTAATTAGAAGCATCAATAAATTAAAGAAAGCAATCATAAGTCTAAAATACCTCAAATTATATTAAATAAAGAAATCAATTCTAACATGGAGTTCATAAACCAAATTGAAAAGATAAATAACAATTAAAGTAATAGAATAAATAAAAGTAGAAAATAAATTAAAGGAACATTGAACCTGAAATTGAAGAAGATGAAATCCTAATCCTAATAGAAATCCTAATCCTAAATCCTAATCCTAATAGGTCTCCTCTCTCTCTAGAAAACTACATCTAAAACCTAATCTGTATTTTTCGGGCCGAAAACTGGGTCAAAAACATCCAAGAAATCGCTAGTTGCGAAATCTGCCACGCTGGTTTTTCATCACTGCAACGCGTCCGTGTGGAGCACGCATTCGCGTCGCCTAGATATATGGCCACTATAGCAAATTATATATCATTTCGAAGCCCCGGACATTAAATTTCCAACACAACTGGAACCACATCATTTGGATCTTTGTAGCTCAAGTTATGACCGTTTGAGTGCAAAGAGGTCAGGCTGGACAGCTTAGCAATTTCTTCAACTTCTTGTATTCCTTCCACTTTTGCATGCTTCCTTTCCATCCTCTGAGCCATTCCTACCCTGTAATCCCTGAAATCACTTAACACACATATCACGGCATCGAATGGTAATAAGAGAGGATTAAAATTAATAAAATTAAGGTCAAAGAAGCATGTTTTCAATCATAGCACAAAATTCAGAAGGAAAAAGTAAAACCATGCAAATAGTATGAATAAGTGGGTAAAGAGTTGATAAAAACCACTCAATTAAGCATAAGATAAACCATAAGATAGTGGTTTATCAGTACACCTTGCAAATTTTAGACATCTTGTACACGTCGTGCACGTACACCTGCCAATCAAGACGCTGGTTGGCGCAACTTACAAGCACGTGGCGACATAGGAGTCGCTCGACCTGAAAATGGCCACAGTCACAGTGTCATTGCGCAAGGTTAACAGTGTAAATGGTACCATCTTCCATCTCGCGAACCTCAAACATCTCGTTGCGCCTGTCGAACCGGTTGACCACAATGTTTCCTGCATGTCGGAAGCTTTCTTCAACTCTCTTCGTTGCAAATTCTGAATATGTGAATCCGTTGCGGAGACGCTCATGAGCCTCGGTACTCTTCCGAGTAAACAACTCATTCAGCCGATAGAAAGTTGACCGGACAAGGGCAGTCACAGGAAGGTTGTGTGCACCCTTCAGGACAAAATTTATGCACTCTACCAAGTTTGTCGTCATATGTCCCCAACGATGACCACCATCGAATGCCAACATCCATCTCTCAACACCGATCTCATCGCACCATTGAGTATATGCCTCACCCCGCTCTTTAAGCCTTTGGTAGTTTTTGTTGTACTCCTGCTCCATTCTAGAATAGCCTGTAGAACAAACCATTTAATCATAAGCAGATGCCACAAATTTACTATGAATAGAACCATAACAGCGAGTTGAAATACCTGTGTTCACCACGAGTTTATGCAAATATGGAGCCTTGAATCTCCTTAAGAAGTTGGACCCGATATGCCTGATGCAGTACATGTGCCACGCCCTTGGTGGTGACCATGCACCGTTACTGCGAGCTATTGCAGCGTCGATGGAGGTATGGCGGTCAGAAATAATACCCACACCATCAATGGTAACAACATATCTCTGCAAGTTGGTTAGGAAAAACTCTCATGCGTCTGCTGTCTCACCCTCGACAATCGCAAATGCAATAGGCACAATGTTTTGATTCCCATCTTGTGTAACCGCTACAAGAAGTGCACCTTTATATTTTTCGTACAGGTGCGTGCCATCAACCTGCACCAGTAGCTCGTAGTGTCTGAATGCTATAATACACGGATAGAAGCTCCAAAAAATGCGGTGCAGAACTCTTACACCCTGAATCTCCGCACTCTCACGGTAAACGGGGAGTGTTTTACTTTGAACACGAGACATTGGCATCTTCACTGTCATTGCTTTCAACCATACTGTCAAAGTCTGGTAAGAAACTTCTCAATCACCAAAAACTTTTGCGATAGCTTTTTGCTTTGCCAACCAAGCCTTGCGGTAACTCATAGTGTAGTTGAACCTGCCTTGGACTTCTGCAATAACAGACTTCACCTTTATCGTGGGGTCTGCTTTGACCAACGGCCTAATGGCATCTGGAATTGTGTCCAAGTCCAACTTGGCATGATCTTGTAAAATCGTGCCCACGGTGCACGTGTGCTTACCATTGTATCTCCTGATCTCCCAACAAGCTTTTTTTCGAATCAAGCTAGCTCGGATAAGCCAGTCGCACCCTGCACCATACCCCTTGTATTTCGCATAGAATGTCTGCGGCTCAGACTCATACACAGTATAATCAACTCTTCTAGAAATGGTGTAGCTTTTGATTGCAGATATCACCGACTCTCTCGAACCAAATTCCATTCCGACTCTAAACTCGCTATCTTCTGCCGCAGCGTTGCCTTCACCTAAGACATGCGCACCACCATCAGTCAGACAAGGAAAATAAAATAAGCACTATAGAAAACTTGAGTTAATAATCATAACATACCCATATTCGCATACTCAGGAAATTCCGGGGCATGCATGGCTTCGAGATCTAGAGCCCGCATAAAAGACGGAACACCAAATGGGTGCTGGCTTACAATCGCATTTGCTTCATTTTGCACCGCCGGATTTCCTGCCAAGTCTCCATTATCGTTTTCGTCATCGACTTCATAGTTAGCTTTGAATTCCTCTTCACTGTCATTATTATCTTCTTCCCAATCTATATCCCCGACCTCATTAAAATTTACCTCCTCCCCGACCGCGCCCAACTTTGACTGCTATTCGAACTCAACGTACAGCTCTATCATCGGCACATGAAATCGGGTTTGTTGATAAATACATAACATCTGCTGCATACTGGCATCGTTAGTGATGGGCATCATTTGAAACTGTATCAGCCCACCAAATACTTGTACAGGATTCCTGTATAAAATATTGCTCACCCTTTTGAAATGTGGCTTTGAATGTTATTACAAAGTCCATTTTGCAACTCTACAAAACTCTTGGTACATGGAATAGCAAATGACAACGGACATTCACAAATAAAAGTTACTCCCTCATGTGTGTTTGGTATAACCTCACCGTTATAATATACTCGCAAATTTGCAATATTTTCCATAACTGCAACCTCACCTAATCCGATTTTTTTGACACACCTGACTGCCAAAAAAACTCAGCACTACGACATATGTGTAAGAAAGAAGAATACAATGAGTAGAAATGGAGTAAGACAAGCTGAATGAGAGTGTTGCTTCGTATTTATAGGCCGGACCCGTGTTTAAAATATTTTTTTAAAACAAAACGCAACATGCGTTTTTAGTTTCTCCAAAAAAAAGCTGACAGCCCATAAAATGCACCCTGCGTTTATGAAAAAGCTGACACCAAAAAATAAAACACAAGATGCATTTTGTTTATTTAAAAAAAAATTTATGCCCACATCAAAACGTAGCCTACGATTGTGTTAAAAGGGAATTTAAAAAAATTTTAAAACGTTTTGAAAAACCAAAATGCATACCGCGTTTGTCTTTTTCTCTCAAAAAAAATAAAATAAATAAAAACAAAGCTAAACGTAACCCACGTTTTAAGTAACTTCCATAGCAGGGGAAATATTGGTCATGCATCCATTTTATTGGACAACACCAATACCAAACCCATAATGAAAAAAATGAGCCGTTGAAACCCAACCTAAAAGAATCATACTTCTAACTACCATTACCAAAACTTTAACAACCAAGGCTACACAACCCAAAAAATCTATGTTGCCAATAAAATCAAAGTTTGACAACCTCCTAAGCATGCTAACTTCAAATTCAACGCCTCCATAAAATCATCGATCTCTTCACAGAGGTGATAGAAAGCCTGTGAAAAAGTCTGCAAATATGGAAAAAGCTACAAATAAAATTATTGGGGTGATGATATGACTCTTCTGATTCGTATGTATCTGTAGAGGACAGTTCGTATAATCTAGATGTGTTTCTGAAATTGAAGATTCTAGTAGTAATAGTGACGAGATAAGCCTCAAAGTGGTCCCTGAAGTTACCCTCGAGCCTCATAGTGATCCCTGAAGTTAAAAATTACTCATATTCATCCTTGAAGTTACACTCCGGAACTCACACTCGTCCTTCCGGTCAATTTTGTCCAGCTGGAGCAACCGGAAAGCTGACCTGGACTCGTTGGTGACACGCTGTCAGCACAACAGCTAGCTGACGTGGCGACGTAAACTGTTTTGACTCAATTTGGTCCCTAAATTGAGGTTAAAAATCCTAACCCCCAATTGACTCTCTTCTCCATCGCACACTCTCTTCTCCTCTCTTCTCCATCGCACCAGAGGTGACTCTCCTCTATTGCTTCTCCTACAGTGTCTTCTCCATCTTCGAAAACCACATGTTATGGCTAGCGCGAGCAATGCAGCTGGGAGCTCCAACAACCCACGATCATTTGGAAGCATCATGAGGAGAATGAATAGAAACAGAGATGCACGTCTGCCAAAATGGTGTGAGTGCGGGTTGAGACCAGTGTCGTGATGGTCAGTGACGGATTCTAATCCAAGGAGACCGTTCGTGGGTTGCCCAAACTACAATGTAAGTGTTTGATGCTATTGTTTGTTGTAATTCTGGATGTAAACTTGGTTGATTTACTTTCCAGGATGCAGACTGCAGGTAAGAGGTGGTGTGAGTTGTTTCTGTGGGTGGATAAAATTCTGGAAGAAGATGCGGTAACATGTGATGGTAGAACAAGCTCTTCAAATGACAACGAAGAATGTGATTATAAGCAAAACAAGCTCTGTTTCATATTAGATATGCAGAGAATCATATGTATGTGATTGCTTATGCAATTGTCCCTGTTGAAAATACTGAAAACTGGAGGTGGTTCTTGGAATTACTTCATGAAGACTTGGGATATTATAAGCACAACAAGCTCTGTTTCATATCAGATAAGCAGAAGGTACGTTTTAGAAATTTATTTGTTGTTGTATAATTAGTATTGGTTGCTGTGATAATAGAATAAGTGAGAAGATATTCATTACAAGGTAGTTGGATCACTGCTTATATAATGAACTGCTGTGTATATAATGAACTACTGCTTTACTTAGTAGATGGACTAATGCTTGATGAACTGCTGTGTATATAATGAACTGATTTGTATGTAAAGAATAAGGAACATTTTGATATCACTTATAAAACTGAAGGGACCATTTTGATGTCACTTATGTAACTCTAGAGCTGTTAATGAGGATGCTGCTGTTGCTGCAGAAGCTGCTGCTGCCCAACCCCTTGCTGCTAATGGTGGTGAAGCCACCCTTATCCCACAACCCCCACCGAAATACAGCTTGAACTCAGTCAACCACCCTTGTCACAAACCGATGACTCTCAATAGGTTCAAAAAATTAGATGACATTCATTTTATTGTGTGCATGTTCTTATGCACTTTTACTAACTATTTTACATGTCTTCACTAATAGGTTTTGCCTTCTCCTGTGAGGCCACCAAAACTCCCTCCCAAAAGGAAGTTGGTATACGAAATTGTTACTCAGGTTGTAAAATTTGTTGTTCGTTCTCTTCCTGGCAATGGCACCAAAAACGGATGCACAGAACCATAGTCCAAACATAACTTCACAACTTCGCACAACTAACCAGCAAGTGCACTTGGTCGTCCAAGTAATAAAACCTTACGTGAGTAAGGGTCGATCCCACGGAGATTGTTGGTATGAAGCAAGCTATGGTCACCTTGTAAATCTCAGTCAGGCGGATATCAAATGGTTATGGAGTTTTCGACTAATAATAAATAAATAGAAAATAAGGATAGAAGTACTTATGTAATTCATTGATGAGAATTTCAGATAAGCGTATAGAGATGCTTTCGTTCTTCTGAACGTCTGCTTTCCTGCTGTCTTCATCCAATCAGTCTTACTCCTTTCTATGGCTGGCTTTATGTAACGACATCACCATTGTCAATGGCTACTTTTCATCCTCTCCGTGAAAATGGTCCGATGCACTGTCACTGCATGGCTAATCATCTGGAGGCATCACCGTGGCCAATGGCTGCATCCCATCCTCTTGTGAAAATGGTCCAAATGCTCTGTCACAGCACGGCTAATCATCTGAGATTCTCGATCATACTGGAATAGGATTCACCCTCCTTTGCGTCTGTCACTATGCCCAGCACTCGCGAGTTTGAAGTTCGTCACAGTCATTCAATCCCAGAGTCCTACTCGGAATACCACAGACAAGGTTTAGACTTTCCGGACTCTCATGAATGCCGCCATCAATCTAGCTTATACCACAAAAAGGCCCGCTTGGTGTGTGCTTGGGCTAAGCTTGAATGTTACACGTGTAAAGGCTCTTTCTGGAGTTGAACACCAGGTTGTAACGTGTTTCTGGCGTTCAACTCTGGTTCGTGACGTGTTTCTGGCGTTTAACTCCAGACAGTAGCATAGAACTGGCGTTCAACGCCCTTTTACATCGTCTAAACTCGGCCAAAGTATGGACTATTATATATTTTTGGAAAGCCCTGGATGTCTACTTTCCAACGCAATTAGAAGGGCGCCATTTTGAGTTCTGTAGCTCCAGAAAATCTACTTTGAGTGCAGGGAGGTCAGAATCCAACAGCATCAGCAGTCCTTCTTCAACCTCTGAATCTGATTTTTGCTCAAGTCCCTCAATTTCAGCCAGAAAATACCTGAAATCACAGAAAAACACACAAACTCATAGTAAAGTCCAGAAATGTGAATTTAACATAAAAACTAATAAAAACATCCCTAAAAGTAACTAGATCCTACTAAAAACATACTAAAAACAATGCCAAAAAGCGTATAAATTATCCGCTCATCACAACACCAAACTTAAATTGTTGGTTGTCCCCAAGCAACTAAAAATCAAATAGGATAAAAAAAAGAGAATATACTATAAATTCCAAACTATCAATGAAACATAGCTCCAATCAGATGAGAGGGACTTGTAGCTTTTTGCCTTTTGAATAGTTTTGGCATCTCACTTTATCCATTGAAGTTCAGAATGATTGGCATCTATAGGAACTCAAAGTTCAGATAGTGTTATTGATTCTCCTAGTTCAGTATGTTGATTCTTGAACACAGCTACTTTATGAGTCTTGGCCGTGGCCCTAAGCACTTTGTTTTCCAGTATTACCACCGGATACATAAATGCCACAGACACATAACTGGGTGAACCTTTTCAGATTGTTACTCATCTTTGCTAAAGTCCCCAATTAGAGGTGTCCAGGGTTCTTAAGCACACTCTGTTTTTTTTTTGCTTTGGACCTTGACTTTAACTGCTCAGTCTCATGTTTTCACTTGACACCTTCACGCCACAAACACATGGTTAGGGACAGCTTGGTTTAGCCGCTTAGGCAAGGATTTTATTCCTTTAGGCCCTCCTATCCACTGATGCTCAAAGCCTTGGGATCCTTTTTATTACCCTTGCCTTTTGGTTTTAAGGGTTATTGGATTTTTGCTCTTGCCTTTTGGTTTTAAGAGCTTTTGGCTTTTTCTGCTTGCTTTTTCTTTCTATTTTTTTTCGCCCTCTTTTTTTTTTTCTGCAAGCTTTGTTCTTTGCTGCTTTTTCTTGCTTCAAGAATCATTTTTATGATTTTTTAGATTATCAAATAACATGTCTCCTTATCATCATTCTTTCAAGAGCCAACATATTTAACATTCTTAAACAACAACTTCAAAAGACATATGCACTGTTCAAGCATTCATTCAGAAAACAAGAAGCATTGTCACCACATCAATATAATTAAACTAAGTTCAAGGATAAATTCGAAACTCATGTACTTCTTGTTCTTTTAAATTAAAAACATTTTTCATTTAAGAGAGGTGATGGATTCATAGGACATTCATAACTTTAAGACATAGTTACTAAATACTAATGATCATGTAATAAGACACAAACTTAGACAAGCACTTAACATAAAGAAAACGAAAAATAGAGAATGTAAGAATAAGGAATGAGTCCACCTCAGTGATGGTGGCATTTCCTTCTTGAGGAACCAATGATGTCCTTGAGCTCTTCTATGTCTCTTCCTTGTCTTTGTTGCTCCTCCCTCATTGCTTTTTGATCTTCTCTAATCTCATTAAGGATGATGGAGTGCTCTTGATGTTCCACCCTTAGTTGTCCTATGTTGGAACTTAATTCTCCTAGGGAGGTGTTGATTTGCTCCCAATAGTTTTGTGGAGGAAAATGCATTTGAGGCATCTCCGGGATCTCATGGTGATGAGCTTCATGCGTCTCTTGAGATCCGTGAATGGGCTCTCTTGTTTGCTCCATCCTTTTCTTAGTGATGGGCTTCTCTTCCTCAATGGGAATGTCTCCTTCTATGTCAATCCCAGCCGAATTGCATAGATGGCAAATGAGGTGAGGAAAAGCTAACCTTGCCATAGTGGAGGACTTGTCAGCCACCTTGTAGAGTTCTTGAGGTATAATCTCATGAACCTCCACCTCTTCTCCAATCATGATGCTATGGATCATGATGGCCCTGTCTATAGTAACTTCAGACCGGTTGCTAGTGGGAATGATTGAGCGTTGAATGAACTCCAACCATCCTCTAGCTACAGGCTTAAGGTCCAGTCTTCTCAATTGAACCGGTTTGCCTTTTGAGTCAATCTTCCATTGAGCTCCTTCCACACATATGTCTATGAGGACTTGGTCCAACCTTTGATCAAAGTTGACTCTCCTTGTATAGGGGCATGCGTTCTCTTCCATCATTGGCAAGTTGAACGCCAACCTTATATTTTCCGGACTAAAATCTAAGTAATTCCCCCGAACCATGGTGAGATAATTCTTTGGGTTCGGGTTCTTACTTTGATCATGGTTCCTTGTGATCCATGCATTAGCATAGAACTCTTGAACCATTAGAGTTTCGACTTGTTGGATGGGGTTTGTTAGAACTTCCCAACCTCTTCTTTGGATTTCATGTCGGATCTCCAGATACTCATTTCTCTTGAGCTTGAAAGGGACCTCGGGGATCACCTTCTTCTTGGCCACAACATCATAGAAGTGGTCTTGATGAGTTTTGGAGATGAATCTTTCCATCTCCCATGACTCGGAGGTGGAAGCTTTTGTCTTCCCTTTCCCTTTTCTAGAGGATTCTCCGGTCTTGGGTGCCATCAATGGTAATGGAAAAACAAAAAGCTTATGCTTTTACCACACCAAACTTAGAATATTGCTCGCTCTCGAGCAAAAGAAGAAAGAATAGATGAAGAAGAAGAAGAAAATATGGAGGAGAGGAGGGAGAGGTGTATTCGACCAAGAAGGTGTATTCGCTCTCGGCCATAAGGGTGGGTTTTGGGTGGGAAATTGATTTTGAATTTTGAAGGTAGGTGGAGTTTATGAGGTAGGTTTATGGGGAAGAGTGTGTGGGGTCCACAGATCCTGAGGTGTCAAGGAATTGCATCATTGCACCAATTAGGCATGTAAAATGCCTTTGCATGCAATTCTGGCGTTTAAACGCCGAATTGATGCTTGTTTTGGGCGTTCAGCGCCCAGATGCTTGTTTCTGGCGTTCAGCGCCATCTTTCCTCACTGTGCATTTCTGGCGTCTGAACGCCAGGATGCTGCTTGTTTCTGGCGTTCAACGCCAGAAACATGCTCTGTTCTGGCGTTGAATGCCAGACAGATGCTCCTTACTGGCGTTTGAACGCCAGTAAGATCCTCCTCCAGGGTGTGATTTTTCTTCTGCTATTTTTTGATTCTGTTTTTATTTATTTTTTTTTTTTTGATATATTTTGTGACTCCACATGATCATGAACCTAATAAAACATGAAATAACAATAAAAATAAAATTAGAGAAATAAAAATTGGGTTGCCTCCCAACAAGCGCTTCTTTAATGTCAATAGCTTGACAGTGGGCTCTCATGGAGCCTCACAGATGTTCAAAGCATTGTTGAGACTCCCCAACACCAAACTTAGTGTTTGGATATGGGAGTTCAACACCAAACTTAGAGTTTGATTGTGGCCTCCCAACACCAAACTTAGAGTTTGACTGTGGGGGCTCTGGTTGACTCTGTTTTGAGAGAAGCTTACTGTGCCTCTTTTCCATGTTTACAGAAGGATGTCCTTGAGTTTTAAACTCAAGGGAGTCCTCATTCAATTGAAGGACTAATTCACCTCTGTCAACATCAATCACAGCTCTTGCTGTGGCTAGGAAATATATCTAGGATGGTCCATTCTGAAAGCATGTTAGAAGGACAATTTTTGGTCAGTTGCTTGTATCTCTCCCAAGCTTCATAGAGAGATTCACCTTCCTTCTGTCTGAAGGTTTGAACATCCACTCTAAGCTTACTCAGCTTTTGAGGAGGAAAGAACTTGGCTAAGAAAGCCGTGACCAGCTTATCCCAAGAGTTCAGGCTATCCTTGGGTTGAGAGTCCAACCACACTCTAGCTCTGTCTCTTACAGCAAAGGGGAAAAGCATGAACCTGTAGACTTCAGGATCTACTCCATTAGTCTTAACAGTATCACAGATCTGCAAGAATTCAGTTAAGAACTGAAAAGGATCTTCAGATGGAAGTCCATGAAACTTGCAGTTCTGCTGCATCAGAGAAACTAATTGACGTTTCAGCTCAAAATTGTTTGCTCCAATGGCAGGGATGGAGATGCTTCTTCCATGTAAATTGGAATTAGGTGCAGTAAAGTCACCAAGCATCCTCCTTGTATTATTATTATTATTTTCGGCTGCCATCTCCTCTTCCTGTTCGAAAATTTCTGAAAGGTGCTTGCTGGATTGTTGTAATTTAGCTTCTCTTAGTTTCCTCTTCAAAGTCCTTTTAGGTTCTGGATCTGCTTCAACAAGAATATTCTTGTCCTTGCTCCTGCTCATATGAAAAAGAGGGAACAGAAAAATAATAATAGGGATCCTTTTTACCACAGTATAGAGGTCCCTATGTGAGTAGAAGAAAAGAAGAAGAAAAGAATGTAATGTAAGGAAAGAAACACAAGGGTGAGGAGAGTAGAGATGTGAGATGAAGAGAAGTGTTGGTAGATGAATAAATAAATAGAATGAGATGAGAGAGAGAAAGAGAATTTTCAAAAATTATTTTTGAAAAATGGTTAGTGATTTTCGAAAATTAAAAGAAGAAATAAATTAAAATTGAATTTTGAAACAATTAGTTAATTAAAAAGAATTTTTGAAAAAGAGAGAGATATTTTCGAAAATTAGAGAGAGAGAGTTAGTTAGGTAGTTTTGAAAAAGATAAGAAACAACCAAAAAGTTAGTTAGTTAGTCGAAACAAATTTGAAAATCAATTTTGAAAAGATAAGAAGATAAGAAGTTAGAAAAGATATTTTAAAATCAAATTTTTGAAAAAGATATGATTTTGAAAAAGATAAGATAAAAAGATATTTTTGAAAAGATATGATTGAAATTAGTTTTGAAAAAGATTTGATTTTTTTTTTAAAATCACAATTAATGACTTGATTCACAAGAAATCACAAGATATGATTCTAGAACTTAAAGTTTGAATCTTTCTTAACAAGCAAGTAACAAGCTTGAAATTTTTGAATCAAAACATAATTGATGATGTTATTTTCAAAAATTATGTGGTAAAGATAAGAAAAAGATTTTTGAAAAATATTTTTAAAATTTTCGAAAATAACTAAGAAAAATGAAAAAGATTTGATTTTTTTTTGAAAAAGATTTTGAAAA
>NC_029787.2:50055596-50057845 GCF_000816755.2 Arachis ipaensis | reverse complement strand
CAATCATTGAATCCTACTCGGAATACCATAGAAAAGGTTTAGACTTTCCGGATTCTCTTGAATGCCGCCATCATTCTAGCTTATGCCACGAAGATTCTGGTTAGGAGATCTAAGAGATATTCATTCTAGCTTATTTCAAGTAGAACAGAAGTGTTTGTCAGGCACGCGTTCATAGGGGAGAATGGTGATGAGCGTCACACATAATCATCACCTTCATCACGTTCTTGGGTGCGAATGGATATCTTAGAAGCGAAATAAGATGAATTGAATAGAAAACAGAAGTACTTGCATTAATATTTGAGGAACAGCAGAGCTCCACACCTTAATCTATGGAGTGTAGAAACTCTACCGTATGAAAATACATAAGTGAAGGTTCAGGCATGGCCGAGATGACCAGCCCCCTAAAACGTGATCAATAGTCTCCTAAGATGAACAATGGATTAAAACTGAGACCAAAGATGTCTAATACAATAGTAAGAGGTCCTATTTATAATAAACTAGTCACTAGGGTTTACATGAGTAAGTAATTGATGCATAAATCCACTTCCGGGGCCCACTTTGTGTGTGCTTGGGCTGGGCTTGAGTGTTGCACGTGTAGAGGTCCTTCTTGGAGTTGAACGCCAGTTTTTGTGCCAGTTTGGGTGTTCAACTCTGGTTTTGGCTCCTTTTCTGGCGCTGGACGCCAGATTTGGGTAGAAAGCTGGCGTTGAACGCCAGTTTACGTCGTCTATTCTTGGCCAAAGTATGAACTATTATATATTTCTGGAAAGCCCTGGATGTCTACTTTCCAACGCAATTGGAAGCACACCATTTCGAGTTCTGTAGCTCCNAGAGGAAACAAGAACAAGGAATGAATCCACCTTAGTGATGGTGGCGTTTCCTTCTTGAGCAACCAATGATGTCCTTGAGCTCTTCTATGTCTCTTCCTTGTCTTAGTTGCTCCTCCCTCATTGCTTTTTGATCTTCTCTAATTTCATGAAGGATGATGGAGTACTCTTGATGTTCCACCCTTAGTGTGTATTCGGCCATATGGGTGGGATTGGGTGGGAAAGAGATATTGAATTTTGTAGGTAAGTGGGATGTATGGATGTGAGTGGTGAATGGAAAACAGAAGGGATGATCATGAATGGAAAGAGAGATGATGAGGCAGGTGGGGATCCTGTGGGGTCCACAGATCCTGAGATGATCCTGTGGGGTCCACAGATCCTGAGGTGTCAAGGCATTTACATCCCTGCACCAATTTAGGCATGTAAAATGCCCTTGCACACAACTCTGGGCGTTCAGCGCCGGGTTGGTGCCTATTTTGGGCGTTCAACGCCCCTTTGCTGCCATTTCTGGCGTTGAACGCCAGAACCATGCTTGTTCTGGGCGTTCAGCGCCAGGATGCTGCCCATTCTGGGCGTTCAGCGCCAGAACCATGCTCTATTCTGGCGTTTGAACGCCAGACAGATGCTCCTCCAGGGTGTGATTTTTCTTCTGCTGTTTTTTATTCCATTTTTGAATTTTTTGTTTATTTTGTGACTCCACATGATCATGAACCTATAAAGACATATAACTAAGGAAAATATAGTTAGATAAATAAAAATTGGGTTGCCTCCCAACAAGCACTTCTTTAATGTCAATAGCTTGACAGTGGGCTCTCATGGAGCCTCACAGATGTGCAGAGCTTTGTTGAGACTCTCCAACACCAAACTTAGAGTTTGGATATGGGAGTTCAACACCAAACTTAGAGTTTGGTTGTGGCATCCCAACACCAAACTTAGAGTTTGACTGTGGGGGCTCTGGTTGACTCTGCCTTGAGAGAAGCTTTTTCTGCTTCCTCTCCATGGTTGCAGAGGGAGTTCCTTGAGTTTTAAACACAAGGGAGTCCTCATTCCATTGAAGGACTATTTCACCTCTGTCAACATCAATCACAGCTCTTGCTGTGGCCAGGAAAGGTCTTCCTAGGATCGTCCCATTACTCACAGGATTCCTTTCGGAAATGTACATGAACTGGTTATTAGCAACCATGTCAATGAGTTCTTGAGCTTCTGCAGGCGTTTTCTTTAGGTGAATGGATCCACCTGCAGAAGTGTCCAGTGACATTTTTGGTAGCTCAGATAAACCATCATAGAATATGTCCAGGATGGTCCATTCTGAAAGCATGTCAGAATGACACTTTTTGGTCAACTGTTTGTATCTTTCCCAAGCTTCATAGAGGGATTCACCTTCTTTCTGTCTGAAGGTTTGAACATCAGCTCTAAGCTTGC
>NC_029787.2:50053462-50055584 GCF_000816755.2 Arachis ipaensis | reverse complement strand
TTTTTTTTATTTTTATGATTTTCTAATTTTTTTGGATTTTTATTTTATTTTTTCGAAAAATTCTTTTGAAAAAGAAAATAAGGATTCCAAAATTTTTAATATGAATTCCAGGAATCTTATGCTCTAAAGCTCCAATCAAAGGGTCAGGCTTGGCTCAATAGCCAGCCAAGCTTTAGTATGTAACTCAGACATGACACGCCTGACATTCCTCACATTCAACAGCCAATTGGCTAAGAAAGATAAAGAAGCTCTTCTCTTGAGAATAAGAATTGAGACATGGCTTTACAGCCAGCCAGGCTTCAACATGCTTCATGAAACACTAGAATTCATTCTTAAAAATTCTGAAGCCATAGAATAATTTATTTTTGAAAACATTTTTTTTTTCGAAAAAAAAAGGAGAAATTTTTGAAAGGTTTTTGAAAAATTTTTGAGAAGAAAACAAAAAGAAAATTACCTAATCTGAGCAATAAGATGAACCGTCAGTTGTCCAAACTCGAACAATCCCTGGCAACGGCGCCAAAAACTTGGTGCACGAAATTGTGATGTCCANNNGCATCAGCAGTCCTTCTTCAACCTCTGAATCTGATTTCTGCTCAAGTCCCTCAATTTCAGCCAGAAAATACCTGAAATCATAGAAAAACACACAAACTCATAGTAAAGTCCAGAAATTTTAATTTAACATAAAAACTAATGAAAACATCCCTAAAAGTAACTAGATCCTACTAAAAACATACTAAAAACAATGCCAAAAAGCGTATAAATTATCCGCTCATCACCAGTCAAGCTTTAGCATGTAAATCAGGTGGATCTGGAACAGCAACAGGTGGATTAGCAACAACTAGCTTGCTCTTGATAATATTGGATTGGGAGTCCCAGTCCAAATGAATTTAGACATGGCTTTACAGCCAGTCAGGCTTCAACATGCTTTATGAAACACTAGAATTCATTCTTAAAAAATTTTAGAATAATTTTCGAAAACAGATGAGAAATTTTTGAAAGAAATTTTTTTTTTGAAAAATTTTTGAAAATAAAACAAAAAGAAAATTACCTAATCTGAGCAACAGGATGAACCGTCAGTTGTCCAAACTCGAACAATCCCCGGCAACGGCGCCAAAAACTTGGTATGCAAAATTGTTACTCAGGTTGTAAAATTTGTTGTTCGTTCTCTTCCTGGCAATGGCACCAAAAACGGATGCACAGAACCATAGTCCAAACATAACTTCACAACTTCGCACAACTAACCAGCAAGTGCACTGGGTCGTCCAAGTAATAAAACCTTACGTGAGTAAGGGTCGATCCCACGGAGATTGTTGGTATGAAGCAAGCTATGGTCACCTTGTAAATCTCAGTCAGGCGGATATCAAATGGTTATGGAGTTTTCGAATAATAATAAATAAATAGAAAATAAGGATAGAAGTACTTATGTAATTCATTGGTGAGAATTTCAGATAAGCGTATAGAGATGCTTTTGTTCTTCTGAACCTCTGCTTTCCTGCTGTCTTCATCCAATCAGTCTTACTCCTTTCCATGGCTGGCTTTATGTAAGGACATCACCATTGTCAATGGCTACTTTTCATCCTCTCTGTGAAAATGGTCCGATGCGCTGTCACTGCATGGCTAATCATCTGGAGGCATCACCGTGGCCAATGGCTGCATCCCATCCTCTTGTGAAAATGGTCCAAATGCTCTGTCACAGCACGGCTAATCATCTGAGGTTCTCGATCATACTGGAATAGGATTCACCCTCCTTTTGCGTCTGTCACTACGCCCAGCACTCGCGAGTTTGAAGTTCGTCAAAGTCATTCAATCCCAGAGTCCTACTCGGAATACCACAGACAAGGTTTAGACTTTCCGGACTCTCATGAATGCCGCCATCAATCTAGCTTATACCACGAAGATTCTGACTAAGAGATCCAAGAGATACTCATTCAATCTAAGGTGGAACGGAAGTGGTTGTCAGGCACGCGTTCGTGGGGGAATGATGATGATTTTTACGTTCATCACATTCATATTGAAGTGCGAATGAATATCTTAGAAGCGGAATAAGTTGAATTGAATAGAGAAACAGTAGTACCTTTGCATTAATCCTTGAGGAACAGCAGAGCTCCACACCTTAATCTAT
>NC_029787.2:50031317-50053248 GCF_000816755.2 Arachis ipaensis | reverse complement strand
ACCATTTTACGTCGTCTAAACTCGGCCAAAGTATGGACTATTATATATTGCTGGAAAGCCCTGGATGTCTACTTTTCAACGCAATTAAAAGTGCGCCATTTTGAGTTCTGTAGCTCCAGAAAATATACTTTGAGTGTAGGGAGAATCCAACAGCATCAGCAGTCCTTCTTCAACCTCTGAATCTGATTTTTGCTCAAGTCCCTCAATTTTAGCCAGAAAATACCTGAAATCATAGAAAAATACACAAACTCATAGTAAAGTCCAGAAATGTGAATTTAACATAAAAACTAATAAAAACATCCCTAAAAGTAACTAGATCCTACTAAAAACATACTAAAAACAATGCCAAAAAGCGTATAAATTATCCGCTCATCAGAAGTCCTCCAAACAAGAAAAGGTAACTCCAGGAAGCAACAATCAAGCAGCAACCACCCAACCAGCAACCAGTTAACCCGCAACAAATCATCCGTCTCATCCTATGCAAGGTGCATCATAGGGGACCGTTACAAGGCTTGCTAACTTCATGAAGTATGTTCCAAACCTTGGATTCAGACCACCCAGAAATAAAAAATGAAGACTAGAATTATTACGTTTAGGAGAAGATTATTTTATTTATCTATTTTGATGAAGCAGTGTGCTTTCTGAATTTTGAACCCAGTGTTGGGGATTTTAGTGTTCAAAACTTGTGTTCTCAATATGTTGAGAGCTTTGATATACTTGTTGAATATTGTCCTGACTCTGTAATGCCTATTTTAAATATATTTTCTGCATTATGAATATATGAATATGGATTATGACTCCCTTGAATTGAGCTGTGGCAGATTTTTTTTTTCTTGGTCTCTGATATGCAATTAAGATTAATTCCATTAGATGAATCTATTAGTAGTGCAGGAACAATTATTTACATATAACCTCTTGTTTATTCAAATTCCAAATTATTCTTACATTGTCATGTCAAACAGTTTAATCTGCATTTCTTTCAACCAAAAGGACAGGTACAAGTACATGAACAGAACAACATATACATATCCCATGTCACATATTTTTTTGCTAAATACAATTGACTCTGTTGCCTATCCAACCTTAAAACAAGTACAACAACTGTAATCAGTAGCAGTAGCATACATGTAAACAGCAAAATCCCCCCTCCCCCATTTTGAGAACTCTAACTTCAGAATCTAATCTTCATCCTCCATTCTTTGTTGTCATTTAAAGAGCTTGTTCTACCATTACATGTTACCGCATCTTCTTCCAGAATTTTATCCACCCACAGAAACAACCCACACCACCTCTTACCTGCAGTCTGCACCCAATAAAATGAATCAACCAAGTTTACATCCAGAATTACAGCAAACAATAGCATCAAACACTTACATTGTAGTATGGGCAACCCACAAACGGTCTCCCTGGATTAGAATCCGTCGCTGACCATCGCAACACTGGTCTCGACCCGCACCCACACCATTCTGGCAGACGCGCATCTCTGTTTCTATTCATTCTCCTCATGATGCTTCCAAATGATCGTGGGTTGTTGGAGCTCCCAGCTGCGTTGCTCGTGCTAGCCATAACGTGTGGTTTTCGAAGATGGAGAAGACACTGTAGAGGAGAGTCACCTTTGGTGTGATGGAGAAGAGAGGAGAAGAGAGTGTGCGATGGAGAAAAAAGGAGAAGAGAATCAATTGGGGTTAGGGTTTTTAACCTCAATTTAGGGACCAAATTGAGTCAAAACAGTTTACGTCGCCACGTCAGCTAGCTGTTGTGCTGACAGCGTGTCACCAACGAGTCCAAGTCAGCTTTTCGGTTGCGCCAGCTGGATAAAATTGGCCGGAAGGACGAGTCTGAGTTCCGGAGTGCAACTTCAGGAATGAATATGAGTAATTTTTAACTTCAAGGATCACTATGAGGCTCGACGGTAATTTCAGGGACCACTTTGAGACTTATCTCAATAGTGACTCAAAGACAAGTGTATTAAAGGCTTTCACATAGGAAGAAAAATGTCCAAAATTTTGATAAAAGAAACGATAACATTGCTTATTTGCTTGGGAAGCGTATTAGCTTCACAATATTTTAGATTGATTTTTGATGATTAACAAATTAAATATAATTCAATAATTTTAGTAATTGCTATTTAACGTTTTTTCAAGTTTGTATTACGCTAAGGATTTTTTTTTAAATAATATAAGCAAATTATGTAAAACATGAATCCGAATGTTAATGAACCTCATAAATCTTAGTTGACTAATAAAATTACCTCAGAAACAATATACATGTTCTATAAGTGAGAAAGCCTTAAAAGTATAAAAGCGTTAGAACATCAAGTAAAATATCAAATTGGGTAAAATACTAAATTGGTTCCTATATTTGAGGTAATCCTGTTTTAGTTCTTAAGGTTTAAAGTGTTCTATTTGAATTAAAAAAGTTTCATTTAGTTTCAATATAATCCCACGGTGAGGTTAAGATTAAATAATTAATAGAATGTTCTACATGATAGCAGTACAAGAACAAAGTCGATAATCTAGAGAACAAATACAAGCTCCAAAAACACAAAATCAACTGTAAATGCATCAATACATTCATTGGATGGATCCTTTTTGTAGATTCTTTGGATCTTCTTCTTCGACTCCCTCCATTGCTGTCCGTTACTATTACTTTACTGTCTTCTCTTTTTTTATTAGATGAATTTTAGTATGGTTAAGTTATGGTGGTGACTACGATGCTTATGCAAGTGTTGTTAAAATTAAAGTTATAGTTTTTTATATTTTAGTAATACTTTTTTCTTAGTTATACTTTTTAAAAAGTGTCGTTTAACAATAAAAAAATTATTTTAATTTTAGCAACACCTTTTAAAACACTTTTTTAATTACAGTCATACTAGCATGACCCTTTCTATTTCCGGTCACTTGTTTGTTTGTTTAATGAGTTTGGAAAAAAGCTGAGAGTCTATTTGTTTTCATGATTTGTTTTTCTTGTAGCCTGTAGGCGCTTAATTAAACTTGTGGTTTGCTCAATTGAGACACTTAAGGCATGATCTCTTTGTTTCTTACAATTACCACTATAAGTTTAATCTGCAAAATGGACTTTCTTTTATGTTGTGATAATATTGCAACCTGTGAGTAATTTAATTGAAGTAATTTACTCGAAAGGGATCAAAAGAGATTTAAGCATAAATGGGTTGGGTTTAGACACAATTCATGTCAAGTGCATTTAGCTTATAGCAGTTTTGAAAGGAATGCGTACGTGCCATTCTTCTCAATTTGTAGCTTAGTATATATTCTTTCAAAATTTGAACGCATTCTCATTTATCTACTATTCAAAATTGCTTTCCCTTTCTTACTCAGCACCATGTCCAATTAATTGGGTTATAGATCGTAATAAGACCAAGTGTTTTCTTCATATTAGGAGACCTCAACTTAGAATAAATCAAAGACCTGTTGCTGAAGAATCTGGAGAAGTTAGTTGTGATAGGTGAAATAATTAATCTAGTTAGTTAAGTCAGTTCTGAGAAGTTAGTTAGATGGTATGACACCCTGGCACTGGTAGTTAGATAGTTGGTTAATTTAACTACTCTAGTTTAGTTGATATTAATTTCTTTCTTACAAATTTTGTTATTCTCTCACACAAATGTTTGTATGTAATTTTTAATCATCATTGCTATCTAAAATGTAACCATAGAAAAATTCCCACTGACGCTTGCTCAAGGGATTGCGTACGTTCTAGAATTTTGTTTTTCTTTCTTTCATAACTTAGTTACTTTCCACATGTTAATCTTGAACTTCTCTTCTCTTCATCTAGATGCATGTTTTCACCTTAATTAATGAAAATCGTTGAGGATTCAAGTTGCCTTTTTGGCTGCCACTAACAGTAGAAGTTCAGGTCAGTGTTTGACCTTCACGTAATAAGATACAATAACGTCGTTTAATCCATGTAAGTAACTCCTATTTTTGTTATTAATGTTATTGTTTGTGTTTTTTATTATTATTGTTATGTCCCTGTCCATTGCCATCTTTTTTGCCATCTTATGTCAACGCAAATAGAGCGAATGAAAGACAACTCAAACAAGAATAGAAGAAGCACTACAAATTAATAATAACAATATATATATGTATTTGAATTCAAAATGATTAAGGTAATACGAAGAAATTTAGAATCTTAACAATAATTAGAAGAACAGGTAACACGAAATGAATCATCTTAATCTTTCCTTAAAAACATCAACGGAGAAAAATTAAGATGATCCATTTTCACATCTAACAAAACTAAGGTATAGTTAGATCTATGATATAAGCCCCAACAACAGAGCCCAAAGCTAATTAATTGATGGACAGACAGAAAGGCTAACCCTATAGCCCAAAAAAGACTTTTAACAATGGGTACACAACCCCCAAAAAAAAGGCACAAAGTTTATAATACTATATATATATAGCTGCACTCATTCTTGAGATTTAGCACCCAACTCAAGCCATGACATGGATTCAGCTGGCTTGTTAGCGCTCCCAATGGGATTTGCTGCTTGATATGGACCCTTTGATGCAATTCTGCAAAAATCAAAGAACATAAAATTAAGTCAATTGGGTAAAATCAACTTGATTAAAAGGTCAAAGCTTTAATTATATGTGAATTGCAGCTTCAATTTGTGCAAGGGGAAAAATCAATTCAAAAAAACTAATTTCATTTCATTTTTGAAGTACCTAGTAATCAAGTTTGTTTGTTTCAGTCAAAGGATAAAAAGGAGATTTTCTTTGTTAGAGGAAACCAAATGAAACATGAACCAAAGAAGACCAAACATGTGAGAAGCCTTTTATCAATTAATTTGATTTGAGGATCACAGCTCTAAAAAAGGTTAAAACATACAAAACATTGAGAGACCAAGCAAAACACCAATCTTTAAAATTGTTGTTTATTTTTGGTTGAGAGTGCCTACCTATCCTTTCTCTTCTCCAGGAACCGATGAAGCGAAGCTTTTCTTGCAATTGGTAGATCTGCATCGAAAGGAAAATTTACGATCAGCAAAAACTTGATCCACAACAGCACAAAAGGTTTTCTTTTCAGCCAAGTTACAAATAGTAGATCCAAAAGAATAATTTACCACAAACAACAGGTCTGGACTGAGGTTTTGAGTGCTCATGGATCGAATTGCTACCGGAACTAGCAACGATATTCACGTTAGGAAAGGCTTGAACACTCGAATCAGCAGCAGATGTTCTGGCCAAATTAGGAGGAAATGAAGGCTGGCTCTGAGTGTAGGTGTAGACAGAGTTGTTCTGGCTTTGAGAGACTCCTTTCTTGGCAAAAGCCATGAGCTCGTTCGCCTTCTCAGCAGGACAATCATCCAACACAACAACTTGACCATTATAGAAGATTGTCAATTGTGCAGTTTTCAGGCCCTTGCTCACAGACTTAACTGCACTGCAAGTCATGAATAAATAATCACACATTAGCCTAACCAAAAATTTTAATACAATTGGATTAAAGGTTTTTGGTAATGACACCCGTTAAGGATTCGAGAACAGGAAAGTTTCTAACATAATTTAATGTATTAGTCATAGTTACATGAAATACGGGAGTGGGTACGCAATACACAGCACGCCATATGCATGCGGTACGTGTAAATTGGTACCCGGTACCCTACATAATTGGTGAATTCATGTAACTAGGTTATGGTATTAGTAACTTAACCTTTTATTTCTTCGATTCAATTTTTCCACCAGAACCCTTAAATTAAATTGCAATCAAAGTAGTTCCCAAATTGGGATTTAGATATGTGAAATTCAATTAGTGATTAAATCTGTAACAATTATGAATAGGTATGTTACACATAATAAGCTTTTTTCCATATCAATTATCAAATTGTTAAGGAATGGGAAGTAATAAACAAACCTGGAATTGATCAAGTTTGGAATTTCTTCAGAGGGAAGATTGGCACGATAAGCACCTTGTGGAGAGAGCAAATCCATGGCTGTGCCAGTGAGTGTGAGGCTTTTTGGTGCAACGTTGTTTTCTTTGGTAGGAAATAGGTTCATAGTTGTTGCAGACTGACACGATGTTTCAGGTGACCCTGCACAATTTCCAGATTCAGATAAATTCTTTTTCGAATTAAAAAAAAAAATCTTAACTTTGTAAGGACTAAGGAGAAATTTTTTGGATACTTAGGTAGCACACATAAATACCCCAAAAAATAAAATAAAATTAGAACAAAGAATTGCTTCCTTTCATGAAATTTGTCTTCTCCCTATTTCAAAATCAAGGGCAAAATTAATTAAGCCATGTGTTAGATCTGTGAGTTTGAGTTTGAAAAAGATTAATAAATCAATTTCCCATACAAGAAACTTTCAAACCCTTAAGAAAGGAATTAGTTTGTAACAAAAAAAACTTTCAATTTCTTTTTTTTTTTTCCCCTTTAAAGTACTAGCCAAAAAAATATATATATAACCCAAAACGACATAATTTAAGAGCATCTTAAATTTTCGAAAATAATAATAGTGATAATAATTGGGAGAATTTAATTATCCATACCACTTGGTTCGGTGTTGCATGTGATGCCGAGGGTAAGATCTCCAAAGTTGCCCTTTTCTTTGATGTATTGACTCAACAAACTGCAAGTCTGAGAGAAGCTCGATTTTTCCGGTGACCTCGCCGGCTTCTGGCCGGAAATTTCCGAGTATTCCGACGAACTAGACATAGTAGCAGTATTCAACCTTAAAAGCACCCAAATATATTTGGCCGTATAAAAAGTTGAAGCAGCGTTAACAAATCCCTAATCAACGGTTGGAGATATTGAAGAGGATTCTAACAAAGAAGGAACCGCTATTTGTGTTTAAAGTACTGATGATCTTCGTCGCCAAGGACTTGATATATAAATGAGAAAACAATTATGACCAATTTTCATTGGCCCAATAAAAAATAAATATATTTGGTGTTGGAGGTGGGAAATTGAAGCACGAGGAATATGTGAGTGTTTTCTTTTTCTTTTATAAAAAAATAAATGAATAAAAAAAGTAAGAGGTTGCTTTTCTTGCCGCTGTTCTCGACTGTATTGTTATGCTGTTTCATTTGGTCTCTCCAACCCCACTCTCGCATTACTTTAATTTAATCCATTATCATCATTATCTTTTATTTTTGTTTTTACTTTTTATATTTGTTTGGCTTAGTTTGCGTAATTTTATTTTCCACCACGTGTTGTTTCCGCGTCAGTTAAAATTAATGGAAACGGCCAACTGATCCGGATTCCGTAAGGGGGGGCCGCCTTACCTTCCTTCCCATTTTTGCCTTTGTTTCCTCGAATTAATTACGTAAATATCCAACTAATAAATCAATTTTTTTTAACTTACTAATTCAAAAATATTATTTATACACCAAAATCAACTATTAAAATCAGTTATTAATATATTTATGTATAAATATATATATAATTTAATTTATTTTCTAAATTTAAATTTAAATTTTTTATGACAAATAAATAAATTTAAATTCTAAATTTTTTTATGACAAGCATTTAAAACAATAAGTGAGATCATCATTATATAAGTCATTTAATTTGAAATAGCATGATTTGTGATTATAATTAATATATGTATTACCCACAAATAAGTTAGGAAATCAAATAATTTTCTAACAATCTCCCACTTTGGCTATACATATATTATTTCTTGACATAATCACATCTTTATGAACTTTATGCGCGCATCTGAATGCTATTTCTCTCATTACTTTAACAATTTGGTCCGTCTCATACATTAGATATGGAACTACCGCAGCTTTTATCACATTAAATGCCGTGACTAAACCACGCCAATCACCATCCTAATATACTCAACGACATAGATCAAATTTGGATGAGTAATATGGAAATTACATGCCAAGTGATCTCATGCATGTCTATTTCCAGCTGGTCCAACTTTATTGAGATCAAACACAATACAAATATTGCAAAATAAACATTTCACATAACATGAAATAAACCATCAACTTAATTCTGCAGAAAAATAACTCAATATCTGTCATAGGACATATAGCATAAACTCCCACTAAACCAATGCATCACAAATATTGACACCCATCCGAGCAGTGTGCTCATGAAAAAACTTTAGGGGTCAATCCCTTGGTAATGGGTCTGCTAGCATATACTCTGTTCCTATATGTCCTATGGAAATCTGTTTTTCTTAAACTTTCTCCTTAACAACTAAGAACTTGATATCTGTATGCTTCGATTTTGTCAAGCTCTTACTGTTATTGGAGTATAGTACTGCTGACTTATTGTCACAAAATATCCTTAATGGCCTTTCAATGTCATCTACTATATGAAGCTCAGTGACAAAGTTTCGCAACCATATGCCATGAAATCGAAATCGGAATCAGAGTTCCTAATGATCTCCAAATTTTCTGATATCCGATAAATAAGCATGTAATCCTTTGTTCGCTTTAAATAACGCATTATGCATTTAACAGCTATCCAATGATCCTGCCTGGATTGCTCAGGTATTTACCCAAGATTCCCATTATAAATGATATATCGGGATGTGTGTAGACTTGAGCATACATTAAAATCCCTAGTGCTTATGCATAAGGTTTATCATGCATTGCTGTCTTCTCAAGATCATTTTGGGGCATTGCTTTGAGACTAAACTTGTCTCCTTTAGTTACGGACATGTCTATTGGTCTACAACTTTCTATGAGATATCTACTTAAAATCTTTTCGATATAGTTCTTTTGTGATAATCCAAGAATACCTTGAGAGTGATCTCTTAGTATCTTGATTCCTAATACAAAAGAGGCATCACCAAGATCTTTCATTTCGAATTTGTTCGATAGAAATTTCTTGGTTTCATGCGACAAGCCTATATCGTTACTAGCAAGTAGAATGTCATCAACATATATAAGACCAAAATATGTATTTACTCCCACTGAACTTGCGGTATACACATTCATCTATAATATTTACCTCAAAACCATGAGGTAATGACTTGATGAAATTCATCAAAAGCAACATTCCTAATATTTTCTTCCCCCCAAACTCAACATCCTCAAGAAATCTCGCATTTCCCATTTCAAAAATAGACCTTGATGCAGGATTGTAAAACTTGTACCCCCGTGAGCGCTCAGCGTAACCAACAAAGTAGCAACTAATTGTCCTTGAGTCCAATTTTCTTTCATGCGGCCTGTAAGGTCGCACCTCAGTTGGACATCCCCAAATATGCAGATGCTTTATACTGGGCCTTTTCCCAGTCCAAATTTTATATGGGGTTTTGTTAACTACTTTGCTTGGCACCCTATTAAGGATGTACACTGCGGTCTTTAAGGCTTCTCCCCAGAGTGATTCAGGTAAGGAAGAATGACTAATCATACTTCTCACCATGTCCTTAAGAGTTCGGTTCCTTCGCTCTGCAACACCATTCATGCTAGGTTTGCCTGGCATGGTGTATTGCGGAACAATACCACACTCCTCTAGGAAAAGGGCAAAAGGCCCGGGACATTGCTCACCTGAACCGTCATATCTTCCGTAGTATTCACCACCACGATCAGATTTGACAGCTTTAATTTTCTTTCCAAGTTGAAGTTCAACTTCAGCTTTGAAAGACTTGAAAACATCCAAGGGTTGACACTTTTCATGAATTAAATATAGATACCCATAACGAGAGTAATCATCTATGAATGTAATAAAGTACCATTGTCCATTCCAAGAGACAGTAGGGAATATGCCACATATATCGGTATGTATCAGTTCTAAGACATCTTTAGCTCTCTCGGCACCTAATTTCCTTTCGTTTGTCCTTTTTCTCTTTATGCACTCAATGCAGACTTCAAAGTCCGCCAAATTTAGGGGTCCAAGAATTCCATCCGACACGAGCCTCTGAATTCTCTGTTTAAAGATGTGACCTAGGCGTTTGTGCCATAATGATGCCGAATTCTCATTTAGTTTTCGTTTTGTACCCGTTTGCAGTATTTTATTATTATAGGAATTTAAGTCAAGTTTATATAGATTATCCACCAAATGACCAGAGCAAATATTATTCAAATTATAGAAGAGACTGACTTTATTGTCTCCGAACGAACAAAAATAACCTGATTTGTCCAAACGAGAAACAGAAACCAAATTCCGTCTAAATGACGGTACATAAAATGTCTCTAATAAATCCAAGTAAAATTCACTCGTGGAACATAATCTAAAGGTTCCTATAGCTTCGACTGCAACTATATTGCCGTCTGCCACATAGATGTATCTTTCAGCATCATTTGGCGGTCGGCTCCACAGGCAACTCTGCATAGTAACACTTACATGAGTAGTAGCAGCAGAATCTACCCACCAAGTATCAACAGGTGCATAACTTAAACTAGCCTCAGAACAAACAAAAGTAAGAATTATACCCTTCTTTACACACCATGTGGCATATTTGGTACAATCCTTCTTCATGTGTCCCACCTTCTTACAGAAGAAACAAGTTGAAACTTGATCTTGTTTCTTAGCCTTTTTCTGCTGAGAAGGCACATCCACAGTAGTATCACGCTTTTTTTTATATTGAGAATATGAAGCCATGTGAGCACTTTCAGTCTTATCTTGCTGCAGCCACTCTTCTTCTTGCACACAGTGAGATATAAGCTCATTTAAGGACCAAGTGTCCTTCAGAGTGTTATAACTCACTTTGAATTGCCCAAAGTATGCAAGAAAGGAGATCAAAATGAAATGCTCGAGTAAGTCTTCATACAACTCTAACTTTAGTGCTTTTAATTTTGAAGCAAGATGAGACATTTCCATAATGTACTCCCTTATGTTCCCGTTACCTTTATACCTCATGGAGACAAGTTTGCTCAAAAGACTACTTGCCTCCGCCTTTTCATTCTTAGTAAAGAATTTTTCAATATCTTTCAGAAACTGTTTGGCATCTTTATCCTCAGTAATTGAGCCCCGAAACGCCTCAGGAATTGAGCGTTTCATGATCATAATGCTCATTCGATTGGATCTCTCTCACTTCTTTATTTTAACCTCATTGAGGTTTTCCGGAGTGGAAGTGGGGTTCTCCTCTCGAAGAGCTATATCTAGATCCATACAACCGAGGACAATCTCCACGGTATCTTTCCAAACTTTAAAGTTTGAACCATTCAGCATAGGAATACTGCTAATTTGTGCAGAAACATTGCTAGCTAAAGCCATAGTTTCTAGATTAGAACAAAAATAACATGTAGTAAACATTAGTTAATTAATGGGAAAAAGATCCATATTGAGATATCTAGCACAACATTAATTTTCAATCTTTGGATAGAAAAATTAACTGTAAGTGATACTCTCATTGCAGTAATCAAATATTGTCGAAATTCCTGTCACACATTAAGCCTTTCTTTGGACCGACTTAATGCGCACATGGAGACTTAAACTTCGCAACCTATTTATTACCGCATATATTTTCTATTAATTGGCCAAACAATAACCTTCCTTTGGGCCGATTATTGACCGCATAATTAATAGAAAATACACAAAGTGTTCAATACTTATTATTTGGCCAAACAATAAACTTCCTTTGGGCCGATTATTGTTCACATAAATAATAAGTATTACTTTATTCTTAATCAGTTACCCAAATATTTATTTACCATTAATATGTGTATATAATTTGGCCAAATATAGGCCTTCCTTTGAGCCGACTAATATTCGCATGAATTACATGTCACCATATTCCTAATGTTTTAAATAAATCAATTTTCACAAAAGAGGCTACTTTGGCAGCATAATGTTCAATCAATTTATTCCAAAACTAATTCTTTATAAAATAGATGGGTATACTAATCCAAATTGTTACTAGTTTCTTTATGTAATAATTAAATAATATTTTTTTTTATTATTCAAATATTATTAATATGTACACATAATTTGGCCAAATATAGATCTTCCTTTGTATAGATCAATATTCGCATAAGTAACATACACATAATAATTCTTATATCTCATACAGATAATCAATTATCTTTACACCAAATTTAATGGCACATAAAATTAAATATCAATTGTATAGGGTTACAATAATATACAAAAAAATACATGATAAAAAAATATCTATTTAATTAACCGTATAAAAAAATGCAACCAAGACAACATTAACCTCTCAGTAATTATATATTATATATCGTGAAGATTATATAAATGGCCGACGGTAAACATAATGCAATATATATATATAAATAAAAGCAATCAAAACGGCATGGTGGGGATTCTTTTACATATATAATGTGAATATATACGTATCGATGCACGCACATAATCAAGAACAATTTCATTAAGCGTGCATCAATTTCATATATAATGTAAACACGCATGTGTATATTTATATTAATATAATAAAATAAAATTGAATATTTTCGATGATTGAATTATGGATGGCTCTGATACCACTTGTTAGAATAAATCAGTTTTAATATCCCAGATCATCCATATTGAATCACCAAAAATATATATCATATTCGAATGCGGAAGCGTATCTGAATTCATAAACATAAATCATACGACCGGAAGAGTTTGGATCTTGTGGTTCTTTCGATCTTCCTCAACCAAAGCCTTCTGTATTTCTAGGAGGCTGAATCGCAACTCTTTTGATGGGGAAAGAGCAACAAAGGCGGCTTTTGGTATATTGGGGACCGAAACCCTGAAAGTCTATTTATATTTGAGCATGACACCCATTAAACCCTTAAGTCCAAATAAAATAGTATCTAAAGCCCAAAAGATAATATATCTAAAATCCAAAAAGATAATTATCTAAAGAACAAAAGATAATATCTGGTTTTATTCTCATTTAATTTCAAATCAAAAGTAATAATGACTTATTCAATTAGCATTTAAAATAATAAATGAGATCATCATTATATAAGTCATTTAATTTGAAATAGCATAATTTGTGATTATAATTAATATATATATATTGCCGACAAATAAGTTAGGAAATCAAATAATTTTCTAACATAAAGATGGAAACTAGAGATTAATTTTATATAAATATTGAAGACATTTTGTATGCTTTTTTCTGTATTATTAACCTATTTACGTGTTTTATAAGGTATCTTTGTAAAATAAGTCTTCAGGCAGGCATATTAAAGAATAATTATGTTGAGTAAGGTAGTTCATTTAAAGAAAAAATTCCAAGAAAATAATGTGACTTTGTTTGGTTCATTTTGCACAATACCAAACGTTGTAAATATTCGGACAAAAAAATCTATAAATATTTGAAGAAAGAGAAAATTATTATTTCAATCCTTAAAAATTTCAATTTTTATAAATAGTTTTTATTAAAAAAAATAATATTTTGATTTTTTAAATATGATTTTATTTTGATAAAATGTATTTGTTTTGAAGTGTTAGGATGGTGATTTTAAAACTTGGATGTGGACTTTAAATGTTTGGGGAGAGTTTTCAATGTCTTTGTATGAAAAATAGTAGGAATATCGGTAAAAAACTCTAATGCTTAAGTTAGCCAGAGCTTTAGCATGCTAAATATGTGTTGAATTCAAAAAAAATCGTGAGTGTTGAGGTATTTATACAGTGGTAGATGAGACCGAGTCATTCGTTGAAGATAACTTCAGATAGTATTAGATAGTTATTTTTCTCCCAAAGTGAGAAATTACACTCTATGTTTAAAGTAAGGAGGGATAGCATCTGACTTGCTTTCCAAATCGGATCAAATACGGATTAGGAGACCCGTGCCTTGGTCGGCTCGACCTGTTTACACCTGGCAAAATAAGATAGAAATAGTTGTTGTTGGGACGAGTTATGTGGGGTAGTCTAATCCATGAGATAGGCACTGCCATATCGTATTTGGGTTGGACTATCCCAGGTTCAACTGTTCAAGTATGAACAGTGCCCTTACTCGAATTATGATCGAGAGGTCAAATCTCGGGTAAAATGCTCATGTACATTACAAGTCATAGATCAGACGTTTTTATTTCCCACTTCATTTCTTTAAATTGGAAGGTAAATCATACGTGAGTGCGACTTGTAGTCAAGAGTAAGTCATGTTGAAACTCAACGTGATTCTAAAAAGTAATGCGTCACTTTAATTCTTCCCGTGTCTTCTCCGTTCCCTTCAAGTAATATTCAGGACATTTAAAATAGAGTGAATACCCAACCCGACCCCTGAAAATTATTTTGAAAGGACTACGAGACCCTTAACAAAAAAAAAAATACCCAACTCGGTCCCTGATCTTTTTTTTTTTGGGACTGATTAGCCTTTGTGCAAAAAAAATAATATTGATTTTTTTTTGGCACAGGAGCTAATCAGTCCCATAAAAGTAAAGCTCAGGAGCCGGGTTGGGTATTTTTTTTGTCAAGGGCCTCATTGTCTTTCGAAGTAATTGTCAGGGGCCGTTTAGGGTTTTTCTCTTTAAAATATGAATAGAACAACCAAATGCCCCTATTTCAAGTGGTCTATATATAACACTTACGTGACTTCTTCTTCTTCTTTTCTTCTTTCTCTTCATGTTCTCAATCTCTCTAGTTCATTGATCTTGTGCTTCTTCGAATAACCACTTTTTCATTTTCTGTAGCATCTTCATATTGGTTTTATTTCCTAACCTTTTTTACTCTTTATTTTCATTTTGCTCTCTATTTTACTGCCTACATTTTCTATTTTTCTTTCTTTGTCAACGTTTATTGTAGCTTTAGTGACCTTTCTAAAAAAAAATACTCTTTTTGATATTGTATTTTGCATTTGTGTATTGCTTGCTTTCTATTGGTATTGTAGTAATGGCAATGGAAGTGGTTTTGAGTGGCACCACCAAATGCTGGTGGTTATGGTGCCTGAAAGAGTATTATTTTCGGTTAGGAATTTCACACTATTAATTCTGTTGATAGTATAGTTTCCAACCAACAAATAATACTCAAATCAAAGTTTAATTTTTTGTTGTCACAAGTCCAACCCAATAAAAGTAACCGAGAGGGTTATGGTATCTGTTCCGAGGGTTACCTGAAACTGTAGGTCGATCTCGGACGAGATCTTCTATACTGGTCGGAGCTGACATATCCGGCTGGTGAATGGCGGCCGGAGCGGTTGTGTCCGACTTGTTGGACTGGTGATGCAACTGATCCTTTGTCACCGGAGGGTGGGGGGTACCTGCAAGGGACTCCAATGCTTAAGTTAGCAAGGGTATTAAGCAGGTTTTTAGTAGAATCAGAGTATGAGTTATACCTGGGTGCTCCAGTGTATTTATAGAGGTGTGGAGTGACCTTCTTTAGATAAGATAAGTTAGTTATCTTATCTTATCTTATCTTTGAGTGAGGTCATCTTATCTTCAAGGGAACCACCCTTATCTCTAGAGGCCTGGGCTGCCGTTGGATTTGGGTCGTGTTCCTCTATTTGGGCCCTTTATTGGGCTTTTCTGGCAATTTGGCCGAGCTCTTTGAGAAGAGGTCGGATAGTCTGACCTGGAGAGGTCGGTTGCCTTGTCGCTAAACATCCCGGGTCGGACAGCTTGACCTAAGGTATGAACAGTGCCCCTGCTCAAGCTCGGTCTTTCTTTCGGAGGTCGAGTCTTAGTTTTGGGACTTTGATCCTTCTCTGGTGAAGCCGAACTCGAGCATTTTGTCGACTTCTTTTTTTGTAGAGTCTTCTTCTTTTTTGAATGCAGAACGTTTTTTCGTTTCTTCTAAAAGCGCGTACTTTTGCATTAGCGCTCTAGCCTTGGGAATGTGCGAGGGTTTAATACCCTTATTAATTGATTTTTAACGCTCCGTTTCTTTTGGCTCTTTTATTTTGAATTTTGCCCTCAAGAAACGGTTTTCTCTTTTCTGTAACTTCCCCTCTTTTCTTTCTGTTTTTCTGTTTCGCCTGAAGCTTGCCTTTTCGTTTTCTCTGCGACGCTTTGTCTTGGTACTTTGTTGGTGCTTTGCTCAAGAGACAGTTTCCAAACTTTGTCGCTCCGGCTTCCAACTTTCTTCAGAGCTTTTTCTCCTTTCTCTAGGTTGGTTCTACTTTCTGCTTCTTTACTTATTTCGTCATTTTGCCTTCGGTTTTTTGATAAAGTTTTGATTTTTCACTTGAAATGCATGCTGGAAAGTCTGAACCTTTTCGCGTCGTTTATGCTCAATTATTGTTGTGATGCATGTTCTTGGTATTTCTCTTGATGATTGAGGTTTTTTAGGGCTTTGCATGTTTCGCTACCTTTATTTGATTTTGTAGCATTCTGGGGTAATGGCTTCATTTGATTCTTTTGAAAGAAAAGGTTGCGTTTTTGGTGTCCTCCACTTGGCATGTTTTGCTGTTTTCCTTCTGATTGAGTTGCTATTTTTTGTTTGCTCTTTTGATGACTTTGTTTTGACTTTATATCTTTCTTCTCGGGATGTTGCCCTTTTAAAAAAAGGCTTTTCTTTGCTGGGAGTTTTGCTGGGATGTTAGTCTTGTAGATTTTTTCTGAGTCCTTACTCTGTCACTGCCTCCAAAGGATGCCCCTGTACTTTGTCTTGGGGTTTTCCTTTTTCTTGTTTGTATGCTTAAGTTATGCTCTGCTATGAGTTGATTTTGACTTTGCGCGAGATGTTTTGGTTAGTAATTTGTTTTCTTTTTCTTGCTGTAGGACTAGTTAACCTCATGTCTTCTCGCAAAAATGTTATTGAGACATCCTCCCAAGTCCCTGAGGGCATGGCTGATTGGGTGGATTCTATAGTTCTTCTGTGTGTTTCGTTGGTTGACTCCGAGTTTTGTCAGCAGCTTAGGCAATTTCATAGGATTTGTAGTAATGGTAGTGATGAAAAGAACTATGAGCTTGTATCTCCCAATTCTGAGGAAAGGGTTTGTTTTTCTATCCGAATTGTTGGAGAACGCCCCTTTTTCTATGCGTACGACTTCTTTTTTAGTCAGATGAATATTACTCTTCTTTTTACCCCTTTTGAGACCAACCTATTGTGGTCTTGTAATGTAGCTCCATCCCAGCTTCACCCCAACTCCTGGGGGTTTATAAAAATCTTTCAGTTGCTGTGTCATGAACTAGATATCCCTGCCTCACAATCCCTCTTCTTTTATCTCTTTGTTTTGACAAAGCTTGGGGTGGTTAAGAAGAAGGCCGCCTGGGTTTCTTTCCGAGCTTCCCAAGGGGAAAAAGGTTTTTTCCATGTTTAATGAATCTTTCCGTGACTTCAAAAATTACTTTTTTAGGGTCCGAGTTGTTGAAGGAGCTCGGCCCTTTTTTCTGGATGAGAATGATGAGCCCGCCTTTCCTTTAGAATGGCAAAAAAATGTAATGGTGTTTAGATATACGTGGGAGATGTTAGATGAGGCTGAGCAAGCCTTTGTGACTGTGCTGGAAGAAAACTGAGGGCAGCCTTCCCATCTTGATACAAAGAAATTCCTAGAAAATCCCTCTCTCCTCCGAGCTGAGCTGGGTAGTGGTCGATTTCTCTTTTGTTTTTTGCTTAGTTTGTCGAGTTTATTTCTTTTCTTTTCTGATTCATAACTTGACTTCTCGCTGTGATATTTGTTTGCAGAGATGATTAAAAATAATGACTCCATGAAGGCCTTCAAGAAGGCGAGAAAGGCTATGACGGCTCAAAACGTATCGGCCAAGGTGGCTGGGGAGGGGTCGTCTCAGGTTCAGTCGAAGCCATCCGTACCAAGCTCACCGGGGGCGAGGAGGATGAACCCTACTCCCTGGGTTCGTTTGGTTGATCTTCCGCAAGCTTCTGTTGTTACTTCTGGCGCTCCTCCTCCAAAAAAACAAAAGACAACTGGGCCTTTTAACTTTGATGCCCCTGACTTTGATGCGGTTGAGTTTGTCGATCAGCAGATCAGTCCTTATGGTACCATCCCTGCTGATGATGTCTCTCTTCTTCGCCATTTGGACTTTATTACTCGGAGCAGCATCAAGATGGCACATATGGGAGCTGCCATGTACCGAACTGCCTAAGATCTTCCCCTTCATGCTACCAAAGCCTTTATGGAGGAGGCTAAGCGGGAGTTCGACAGGATGAAGGATTTGAAGAAGGAGCTCCAAGTGAAAGTGACCAAGCTGGAGAAGGAGTTGGAGGGCGAAAAAGCTAGTTCTATTGCCTTGGCGGCTTCTGTGAGGTTGGCTGAAGACACGGCATTGAGGCACATGGAGAGCTATGTCACGACCTACAGGGAAGTGATGCGTCTCAGGGAGGAGTTGGAGTCTGCCCGGGCTGATTATGCCGAGCTCCAGGGTCACCTTGTGGGCAGCGTAAATGCTGCTTATGAGAACCTGAAGGATCAGGTTCGGGTTCTTGCCCCCGAGCTTGACCTTACTCTCTTCAGCCTGGACAACGTTGTAAAGGACGACAAGATTGTCCCTGACGACCCTGATGACGATGATGTTGAACCTCCTTCTGTGCCTGTCGCCAAAGCTTCTGTTGTGCCGACTTCTTCAGCTCCCTCATCTGAGGTTGGTGATCCCGAATCAGAACCTGATTGCCAGATCTTAAATCGGGATGACGGGACAGTGGATGCAGTGCCTCTTCAGACTCGCCCTCCTTCACCCCGTGTTGATGCTGCCGAGAAGCCTTCGGATCTTAAATGATTTTTCTAAATGTTTGTGTAGATAGCCCAGCTTGTGGGCTTTTGAACTCTTTATTTTGTAAATGGTGGTTGCTGACTTTTGATACTTTCTTAGTTGCTTGTTTAGCAACTTAATTTTGAAAAACAAAATGGTTTCCAAGCTCTTGGGGCTGATTTTGGTAGCCTCTTGAGCTTGTTATTATTAGAACTTTGTGTTTTTCATAACATGTCTGTTTTCATCTGTCTTGGTACCTTTTTAGGTTTTTTGGAAGTGTTGGAGCCTTGTTGCTCGACCTCTTTGGATTGCCTTTGTATTTCATACTTGTGGCTTGATTCCTTTGAGGTTGTGGATGTTTGGATCCAACTTGTATATCGGCTTCCTCGCTTTGGCCTGAAGTTATTTCTAGTAATCCGTTTTGTTTAGACCTTTGTGAGGTCTCTGTTAGGAATTACTTTTTATAACGTTAGGGTTTTTGGGAGGCCGACTTCGTCATGTTAGTTATTTCTAGTAATCCTCTTTCTTGGACCTTTGTCAGGTCTCTTTCAGGGATTACTTTTATAACTTGTTTGTGGGAGGCCGACTTCATCATGTCGGTCTCTTCTAAGTTATTTCTAGTAATCCTCTTTCTTGGACCTTTGTCAGGTCTCTTTCAGGGTTTACTTTATAACTTGTTTGTGGGAGGCCGACTTCATCACGTCGGTCTCTTCTAAGTTATTTCTAGTAATCCTCTTTTCTAGGGCTGGCCAGGCCTCTTTCCAGGGATTGACTTCTTATAACTTTGGTTATTGTGGTCGACTGGTCCGACTTTTTTACGTCGGCCTGTCTTTTAAGTTATTTTTAGCAACCTATTTTATTAAGACCTCGTCAGGTCCTTTCTATGGATCACTTTCGATAACTTCTTGCATTATTCTGTTTTGTCACTTTTTCATCTTTGCCGATTTTGTAGAAATTAGGTTTAATCCCTGTTTGGTCGACCTTTTGATGAATTTGGTTTTCACCTTCTTTGGTCTTTTATTGTGGTCGGACAGTGAATTTGATCTTCACTTTCTGCCAATCTCGTAGCTTTGTAATCGGGCGATGAATTTTTTAGCGTTTCAGACTAATGCGTCTTGAGAATTTTGTAGAAAATCTAAAAAACTTTATTCAAAAGAAAATGCAGATATATACACGTGGGAGTTTTATCCCTCTAAGTCGGGCAATTTGTAGATCTTGGCTTGGCACCTCATTAAAAAACCTTTTCAGGAAAAAGAGTGCACCTTATCCTAAGATTTTATTACCTCTAACTGTAGTATCTTTTTAAGTTGCAGGCGTGCCATGACCTAGGAAGCTCTCTCCCTTCAAGTTCGAACAGTCTGTAGTAGCCATTTCCAAGTACTTCTATGACTCGGTAGGGTCCTTTCCAGTTTGCTGCTAGCTTTCCTTCTCCAGGTCGAGTTATTCCGATATCATTTCGGATTAGGATGAGGTCGTTTTCGGAAAAACCTTGTGGCACTACCTTTTGATTGTATCTTGAAGCCATTCGTCGTTTTAATGCCTCTTCCTTGATCTGAGCTCTTTCTCGAATTTTTGGAAGTAGGTCGAGTTCTTCCCTTTGAAGTTGGGAGTTGGCTTCTTCAATATAGTGAATCACTCTGGGTGACCCTTATTCGACCTCCACTGGGATCATTGCCTCCGTTCCATAGGCTAGTCGGAAAGGTGATTCCTTTGTGGTGGAATATGGGGTTGTTCGATATGCCCATAGGACTTGTGGGAGCTCGTCGGCCCAAGCTCCATTTGTCTCATGTAACCTCCGTTTTAGCCCAGCCAATATGACTTTGTTGGCAGCTTCAGCTTGTCTATTGGCCTGGAGATGTTCTACGGAAGTGAATTGGTGTTTTATGTTCAGATCGGCCACCAACTTTCTAAACCCTGCATCTGTGAATTGGGTGACATTGTCTGTGGTGATGGAGTATGGAACCCCAAATCTTGTGACAATGTTTCTATATAGGAATTTTCGACTTCTTTGAGCCGTGGCGTTAGCTAAGGGTTCTGCCTCGATCCACTTTGTGAAATAGTCTACCCCTACTATAAGGAATTTGACTTGTTCCGATCCTTGAGGGAAAGGTCCGAGAAGGTCGAGTCCCCATTTTGCGAATGGCCAAGGTGAGTTTACGCTGATGAGTTCCTCTGGTGGGGCGATGTGAAAGTTGGCATGTTTTTGACATGGTGGACATTTCTTTACAAATTCTATGGATTCCTTTTGTAGAGTTGGCCAATAAAATCCTGTCCGGAGTACCTTTTTGATAAGTGCCTGTGCTCCGAGATGATTCACCACAGATGTCGCTGTGTACTTCTTCTAAAACTTTCTTTGTATTGGAAGTCGGCACACATTTTAACAATGGTATCAAAATCCCCCTTTTGTATAGGGTATTGTTTATGATAGTGTAGTATTATGCTTTCCGTTTTAACTTCTTTGCCTCCTTTTCATCTGTGGGGAGTGTTTCTGCTTTGAGGTAGTTAATTATGGGAGTCATCCATCCTTGATCCTGACCTGTTATGGCTAGGACTTTTTCTTCTTCTGAGATTAACGGGTTTTGCAGAATTTCTTGGATGAGGCTTTTATTGTTGTCCCCTGGTTTGGTGCTGGCTAGTTTTGAGAGTGCATCAGCTTGGGCATTCTGTTCTCGAGGTATGTGGCGGACCTCATATTCTCCGAGTTGTCCGAGCTGTTCCCTGGTTTTGTCTAGGTACTTTTTCATGGTGGGATCTTTGGCTTGGTAGCTCCCTGCTATTTGTGAGGTGACCACTTGTGAGTCACTGAAGATAATAAGCTTTTGAGCTCCAACCTCCCTAACCAGTTTCAAACCAGCTAGTAGTGCCTCATATTCAGCTTAGTTGTTTGAGGCAGGGAACCCAAATTTGGGAGAAAGTTCGATTTGGGTTCCCTGGTCGCTTTTGATTATCACACCCGCGCCACTTCCAGTTTTATTTGAGGAACCATCTACATAGAGATTCCATTCTGTAGAGATTTCTGGGGTGTCTGTAAATTCTGCAATGAAGTCGGCTAGATATTGCAATTTGATGGCTATCCGAGCTTCGTATTGAAGGTCGAATTCGGATAACTCGACTGCCCATTGCAAGATTCTACCTGCTAAGTCTGTTTTCTGCAAAATCCCTTTTATGGGTTGGTTGGTCTGAACCCTAATGGTGTGAGCTTGGAAATATGGACGAAGTCGTCGGGATGTTAGTATGAGAGCATAGGCGAATTTTTCTATTTTTTGGTAGTTCAGCTCGGATCCTTGTAATGCTTTGCTGATGAAGTATACAGGTTGTTGCCCACTATCGTCTTCCCGGACTAGTGCTGAGGCTACTGCCCGATTTCCTACTGCAAGGTATAATATAAGTGGTTCTCCTTCCCGTGGCTGAGTTAGGATAGGTGGCTGTCCCACGAATCTTTTGAAATTTGGGAAGG
>NC_029787.2:50021140-50031186 GCF_000816755.2 Arachis ipaensis | reverse complement strand
CTTAAAGTGGCGTAGAAGGGGGGAGATCTTATTGCCGATCCAGCTAGAAATCTGAACAAGGCTGCCAACCTTCCATTGAGTTGTTGTACTTCTTCGACAAAAGTTGGGCTCTTCATGTCGAGTATGGCCCGGCATTTGTCCGGATTTTCCTCAATTTCTCTTTGTGTGAGCATAAAACCCAAGAATTTTCCAGCTTCTACTGCGAAGGTGCATTTTGCAGGATTAAGTCGCATGCCATGCCTTCTTATAATGTCGAATACTTGGGTGAGGTCGGACAGTAACGTCTTTTCACTTTGCGTCTTTATTAACATATCGTCCACGTAGACTTCCATGATTTTTTCTATGTGATCCGTAAATACCTATTCATTAATCTCTGATAAGTAGCTCCCGCATTTTTAAGTCCAAAAGGCATGACGATGTAGCAGTAGTTTGCTTTTGGGGTTCAGAATAAAGTTTTTTCTTGGTCGAATGGATACATTGGGATTTGATTGTATCCCAAATATGCGTCCATAAACAAGAGGTATTTATATCCGGAGGAGGCATCCACCAGAGCGTTGATACTTGGGAGTGGATAAGGATCTTTTGGGCAGGCTTTGTTGAGATCAGTATAGTCGGTGCACATCCGCCACTTCCCATTTGCTTTTTTCACCAAGACGACGTTGGCTAGCCATAGTGGGTACTTGACTTCTCTTATAAATCCTGCCTCCAGTAGAGCTTGTACCTGCTCTTCCACAGCTTGGGATCGTTCTGGCCCAAGCTTTCTACGTCTCTGTTGTACTGGCCGAGATCCTGGGTAGACTGCTAGCTTGTGGCACATTAATTTGGGGTCTATGCCTGGCATGTCTATAGCCTTCCATGCGAAGAGGTCGACATTATCTCGTAAGAACTGTACGAGTGAATCTTTTATATCTATTTTTAAGATTGTACCGATATTGGTTGTTTTGTCTGGAATGTCTCCGATCTGGACTTTCTCTACTTCACCTTTGGGTTGTGGGCGGAGTTCTTCCCGCCTCTGAACTCTACCAAGTTCGATTGTGTGGAATTCTTCTCCTCTGCCTCTGAGGTTTATACTTTCATTGTAACAGCGGTGCGCCGTCTTCTGGTCTGCTTTTATTGTAGCTATCCCTTCTGCAGTTGGGAACTTCATGCATAGATGTGGAGTCGAGACTACTGCGTTGAGCTGATTTAATGTTGTCTGACCTATTAAGGCATTGTAGGTTGAACTCACGTCGACTACGATGTAGTCTATCTTGAGTGTTCTTGACTGGTTTTATTTTTCGAAGGTCGTGTATAGTGAGATGTATCCAAGTGGTTGAACTAGGGTGTCTCTCAGTCCGAACAGGCTATTCGGATATGCTCTGAGTTCTTTTTCTTTCAAGCCGAGCTTGTCGAAGGCATTTTTGAACAAGATGTCGACGGAGCTTCCTTGGTCTATCAGTGTGCGGTGGAGATTTGTATTTGCCAATATGATAGTGATGACCATAGGATCGTCGTGTCCTGAGATAATTCTGGATGCATCCTCCTTGGTAAAAGTAATTGTGGGGATGTCGAGTGTTTCCTCCCTTCCCTCGACATGATATACTTCTTTAAGATATCTTTTGTGAGATAATTTGGAGATCCCTCCTCCCACAAATCCTTCGTGTATCATGTGGACGTGTCTTTCGGGCGTATGAGGTGGTCGTTCAGCTCGTCCGACATCTTCTTCTCTTCTTCTTTTTCTGGGATCGTCTGCTCGGCTCGCCAAATACCGATCTAACTTTCCTTCTCTTACCAGTTTTTTATGATATTTTTTAGGTCGAAACATTCGTTGGTGGAATGTCCATAGATTTGATGATATTCACAATATTCAGCCCAGTTTTCTCCTCCTTTTTTGCTTTTGAGTGGTCGAGCTAGAGGTATCTTTTCAGTATGGCATACTTCTCTGTAGACATCCACAAGGGATACACGAAGAGGGGTATAATTGTGGTATTTTTTAATTTTCTCCCCGACCTGATCTTTTTTCTTGGATTCTTTGTCCTTATCTCGGGAAGAGTAGGAGAATCCGGGTTTTGAGGTCTCCCCTAGTTGAGAGTTTTCCTCCATGTTGATATACTTCTCTGCTCGTTCTTGTACCTCATTTAGAGATGTGGGATACTTTTTCGATATGGAGTGGCTAAAAGGCCCTTCTTGCAAGCCATTGATGAGGCCCATGATGGCCGCTTCTGTGGGCAGACTTTGTATGTCTAGACATGCCTTGTTGAATCTTTTCATGTAGCTGCAGAGACTTTCCCGATCTCCTTGTTTGATTCCTAATAGACTTGGGGCGTGCTTGGTTTTGTCTTTCTGGATAGAGAATCTGGCTAGAAACATTTTGGCCAAGTCGTCGAAGCTTGAGATGGACCTGGGGGGTAGATTGTCAAACCACTTAATCGCCGTTTTGGTTAAGGTAGTCGGGAAGGCTTTGCAGCGGACTACGTCCGAGGCGTCGGTGAGGTACATTTGACTCCTGAAGTTACTGAGATGATGGCTGGGATCTGCCGTGCCATCGTATAAAGTCATATCCGGGAGTTTAAAGTCCTTAGGGATTTTGGTTTTCATGATCTCCCTAGTAAATGGATCTTGATCCTTGCGAGAGCTGTCCTCATGAGTGGATCGAGTAGCTTTGGCTTTGAGATCGGTTTTGAGTTTTAGAAGTTTGTCCTCCAATTCTCGGCGTCGCCTTATCTCCCTTTGTAGGTCTTTCCCAGCTTCTTGCTGATGTTGGGTTTCTTTCTCAAGTTGCTTTAAACGATCTTGAAGTGTCTCAAGAGCTCCCGTGTTTGGTGAGTTTTTGTCTCCGTCTGGTTGCGGGATATCTTTTGGTGTGGTGTCCTTATTTTTGTGCGGCATTCTATCCTCTAGATCTGAGTTGTGGTTGTCATCATGGTCATCCGCCATGGTGGTGGGATGACTTCCAGGTCCCCGGCAATGGCGCCAATGTTCCAAGGGTTATCTGAAACTGTAGGTCGATCTCGGACGAGATCTTCTGTACTGGTCGGAGCTGACGTATCCGGCTGGTGAATGACGGCCGGAGCGGTTGTGTTTGACTTGTTGGACTAGTGATGCAACTGATCCTTTGTCACTGGAGGGTGGGGGGTACCTGCAAGGGACTCCGATGCTTAAGTTAGCAAGTGTATTAAGCAGGTTTTTAGTAGAATCGGAGTATGAGTTATACTTGGGTGCTCCAGTGTATTTATAGAGGTGTGGAGTGACCTTCTTTAGATAAGATAAGTTAGTTATCTTATCTTATCTTTGAGTGAGGTCATCTTATCTTCAAGGAAACCGCCCTTATCTCTAGAGGCCTGGGATGCCGTTGGATTTGGGTCGTGTTCCTCTATTTGGGCCCTTTATTGGGCTTTCCTGGTAATTTGGCCCTTGTCGCTAAACATCCCGGGTCGGACAGCTCGACCTAGGGTATGAACAGTATCCAAGGGGTTGGGTTGGTAAAAGTGCAAGAAATAAATGGCAAGAAAAGTAAAGCAAACAATTAAAGAAAGCAAATAATAAAGAGAGACAACCATGGCAAGGATTGAGAACATAGGCTTTCTATCCTAGTCATTAATTATCATACAATGATTAAGAAGAACTTATCCTATTTTGTCATCTCCAACATCGGAAGAAGGTACAATGTTATCTTCAACATAGGGAGAAAGTCAAATAAGACTAGTTAATCTCAATCCAAAAGTCCTAATCAACTTACTAATTGAATTAGCAAGAGATTAGAGTCAATAGAAACAATATTAACTAACAAATCTAGATCACCAATCTAAATTGGGTATTAATGACTCAAGATTACCTAATTTCTCTTTCCAAGCCAAGAATGCTCAAAAAGCTACTCTAACATCCAACCAAGCATTTCGTCAAACACTTGGAAGGCATAAAAGGAAAGCATAATAAATTTCAAGGAAAGATAAATTCTACAACTACCAATTTCAAGAAAGTAACAATAGCAACTCAAATCAACAATAAAAGAATATCAAACATCAAATTGCATTAAAAGAAAGGAAAATTAACAAGAGTTTATCAATACAAAAATGACATAAAAGGGAAATTAATAAGAAGAACTAAGAGAATAAAGATGTAGAAACAAGAAATTACAAGAAAAACTAAAGGAAAACAAGAATTAAAACCTAGATCTAAGAGAAATTAACCTAATCCTAACCTAATTCTAGAGAGAAGAGGGAGCTTCTCTCTCTAGAAACTACTAAAGCATTATCCTAACCTAAACTAATTGCTCCCCCCTTGTCCAATCTTCAATTCTGCATGAAATAGCTTCAGAAACGAGTTGGATTTGGTCCTGGGAAGCTCAGAAATCGCCCCCAGCGAATTCACTTTAATGAGGTCACGTGATCAGCGTCACGCGTGCGCGTCGCTGGCCAAAATTTCCTCTTCACGCATACGCGTGGGTGACGTGTGCGCGTGGCTTTGCTAATGTCCTTATCACGCGTATGCGTGGATGACGCGTGCGCGTGGCCCTTAATTCTCCAAATGCTCATTTCTTCATGAATTCTCCACTTTGCATGCTTTTCTCTTCACTTATTCCATCCAATACTTGCCTTATGAATCTGAAATCACTCAACAAACATATTAAGGCATCGAATGGAATTAAAGTGAATTAAAATTGGCAAATTTAAGGCCTAAAAAGCATGTTTTCACTCTTAAGCACAAATTTAGGGAGAATTACAAAACCATGCTATTTCATTGAATAAATGTGAGAAAAATTAATAAAATCTCCTAAATTAAGCACAAGATAAACCACAAAATTGGGGGTTATCAGTGCCCCTTCCAAAAACCGTTCCACCATTGACGAAGCAATTTGTGTTCATGGATAGTTTCTCAGTTAGTCATATTGAACTCGCGTTAAATCATAGATTATTGTGTCGTTAGTTTATTCTTTCTTTTTCATAGGTTTTCAAAAATAATGGCAAAGATAGGGGTTTTTAAACTTCCAACCGAGTTCCCTGCCGGGTTAGACTGGGTGGATCCCCAAGTTTTAGAGCTAGGTCATTAGTAGGATGCACAATCCTTAACTCAACTTCAAGAGAGTCATCCTTTGTTCCATAGGTCCAAGGACAAGACCTACTATGAAGTTGTGTCACCATCCTTTGAGGAAAGAGTTTTCTATTCTCATACACTGTCTTCATGATGTTAGTAACATTAACACAAAAGAAGTGAGCCTAAAGTTGTAAGTTATACAAAAACTCACCAAGCGAACCTCTAACCTTTATAGGCCTTGAGGTTAAAAAACACCATAAAAAATAACTAGTGGTGGCAAATAGGCTACAATCTGTCGAGCTTACCTGCTTAACTCGCCAAAAAAGACAGACATGCCTAATTTGTAGGGAGCTATTTCAAGATTGTTAGAATAAGCGGCACGGGGGGCGGGGCTAGTGGGCTTTTGGTTGCGCAAGACGAGCAGACTCGTTTGCTACTCCTATTGCAACATGTAAAATTAAGAATTGAATCAATAATGAGCAAACAAGTCCTCATTCAGAGTTAAAAAAACACAAGTCCCCATAGTTTTTCTACAAGAACATATTAGTCTCTAAGAAATTTTAAAACGAGTAAAGTGATAATTAGGTCCTCAAAGATTTCAACTATAACGACCTAACTTCTAACATTAAGGTATTACTAACCTATTTTTCTTTAAACTTCAACTTTATTAATATGACTTATTTAGTATTGAGCCTTTATGATATTAAACGATTGTCAGTTATAAGAAAAGACATTTTTCTTTATTTATTTAATATACAAAACATATATCAATAACATATTCACATAACTAGTAATACATTATAGTTCATTAAACAAAAGAAAACTACAACACCTGCCCTTCTAAAAAGAAAATCAAAATCGAAGATAACAAATGGTGAGGGAGAAACTACAAATACAATCTATAAATAATAAACTCACTTCTCGTTCGCAGCTTTACCACAAGTCTTCCTATCCTGTCATTGAAAGGGTTGGATAAATTGGGGCGAAAACAAATCACATGTTCTCAGTAGGGAATACGGATACCGTAAAAGTAGAAAATAAATACAAATAATTAACTTAATGTTTTAGTATTTTATTTTAAAGATTAATTTATCAATATTTTTATTTTTTTTCTTTTTTTTATTTGAAAAGGATTAGGCCATGCTTTCAAAGCGTGGCTATATGTCTATTTTTGCCACGCTTTAAAAGCGTGGCTCTATGTCCATTTTTCGTCACACTTTAAAAGTGTGGCTATAGAGTATACATATGGCCACACTTTTAAGCGTGCAATCTGTAAAAGCGTGGCAAAAAATAAAACGTGGTGATAGGTCACCAAAAGCGTGGCGATAAAGCAACCGGCAACCTTGCAGATGTGACCCTTTCAAAAGCGTTGCCACACTTTTTAGCTTTTAACGACGCTTTAAAAGCGTGGCAATAGAGCTGTTTTCTTGTAGTAAAAAAATTTGAAAGCTCATCATGTAATTGAAGATATTTTAGTATTTTCAGTTCCACATAAAACCTCCAAATAACACATGAAAAATCAAAACAAAGAACAAAACAAAATTTCAGTTCTTTAACTTAATTGCAATAACATCCCTATCTTAAAGGCATTCACTTTATGGTATGTACTTGACTAGGAATTGCCTTTAATTTTAAAACATGTCATGTGACTAAATAAGTACTATCCAATTCAAACAACTAAATGTTATGTGATAAACATAGAACATAATTTATTTATTCAAACAATTAAATAATGTACCTTTCATTCTCCCCGTAAATTCCATTTCTTGCCTAGCTGGTAATGGCATGTGATAAACACAGAACAGAACTTATGTTAGCACACTCAGTAAAAATACTATATACCATTTTATGGTGTCTAATGAGATGGAAAAAATTTCTAAAAATCTCTTTTTTCCCAAATCAATGGAGATTTTCTCATCAAATGAGTACACTGACATGATAAAAATACAAAGTACTAACATGACTTGATCCCTTATGCAATGCTAAATATCTATCAGCCAAATATTAAATCAATATTCTAAATCTTAGTAACAACACATCTAAAAAGAATGGTTTCAATCTTGTACCTCTTCTTGGTGATACTGATATTTTGTAGTTCTATACACAATGAATAGCATTACTGTACACAAAACTACTAGCAGAGCAAAAGAAAGTGTTAGAACTTTGAAGTTATTTGAATTTTAAAGCCAATGTTTAAAACAATATCTTTCAAGCTACCATGTTTGTTTTTGGAATTCATGTGAATAACTCAAGAATAATAAACTTGATAATCACATGCTTTTACCACCTATTTATAGGTAATGAACAAATCAGAAAATAATCAAATAATGAAGGACTAATATTCAAATAAATATAATTAATATTCAAATATCCTAATATTTTCTAACATTTGTAATCCAAAGTCTAAGGCACAGAAAAAAAAAAGGGATATATTTTATACAAGAAACTCAAGCACGTGCAATACGAAAAGTGACAAGAAGAAACAAAATATTTGTAAATTAGAGAGAGAAGAATCAGCTAAATGAGAGAACATATGCTTAAAATAATGGCAATCATGGCAAGAAAACCTCAGATACCAAAATCTACTAATCATAGCAAAAATTTTTGTGTGCATATTGATTATCAATTACCATAGAAGATTTTGTATATAGTTTAGCTTTAAAGTTCTCTAATGTGATTGAAGATATCAAAGAAAATTATCAGGTGATACTTACAAAATTTATGCAGTAATCTTTGATTGCTTGAAATGAAACAATTAGGAACCAAAATACACAATCAGTGAACAATATCTTAAAAATATATTTTTTTTCCTCTCATTAACCATAATCACAGGAAAGCAAAAATACATTAAGAAAAATAAAAAAATAATAATCAAACTTTATAATTAGAAGGAGTAGCTAAAATTATCCATACCTTAAAGAATAAATGCAAATGATCCATTCTAAAACTGGGGCAATGCTGCCTCTAATCACACGTGCGCCCAGCACCTAGAGAGCAGCTACCGAGGTCTGAAAAGAGCGCCAACAATTGAAGAAACAATGAATTAAAGTACAAATTTGAGTTCCAACAAAAAATTAGCACCAAATTTGAGTTCTAACAACAAATTTAACACCAAATATATAGCAGTAGAAAATAACTTAAGAAATAACTACACCTAAATCCAAATATCTAACGCCTTAAATTTTAGATCAACTTGTTATCTTCACAGTTTTTACAAATTAGAACAGGAAATCTTGAATCCCTGATTATTTCTTCTACTTTACCCTAAGACACGAGTTAGGTAAAAAAATAAGCACGAGTAACCTACAGCAGAACAACAATCAAAGCTACTTATCCGGATCGGTTCTGTTGAAATCGCCTTTCCAATTTGCGACTTTTACGACAGGAGTTGCAACCAATGAAATTAGGTTAGTTTTCTTCGCGCCAAATCGAATGAAACAATGAAAATCAAGAAGAAGTAGCGACGACTGAAAACAAATACGAACCAGAATGTGGAAAGTGGAATTGAAAACCTAGGGTTTCGGATAGACACCAAAGAGACCATCACACTCAGAGAACCAGACATCTATTCTCTTTTCTCGTAATCCACTCCTAGAAATCGGAGCTCGTCTCTGAAAATCCTAACTTGACAGCACGACAGCCCTATCGAGATAACCAGAGACAGACAAAACATAGACGATCTATAAAGACGATGTAATCCAGAGAGCAAGAGTGCACAATAGCAAGAGAAAGATTATCTAGGCTAGAGGGAGAAAGTAGCCTATCGAAAAGAGAATAAAGGGAATAAGAGAGTTAGGATTTTCGAGATTGAAAGAGAGAAAAAGAGGAAGTTAAATGAAGAAGAGAGAACAAAAAGAAAAAATGAGAGCGAAATAGAGATGCATATAGATTACTTCTATTTTTTTATTTTTTATTGTAAATTAATGTGAGAGTGACACGTGGCCAAAAGAGTCACACACATTATACAAATAGTAGATATGAAGTTTATAGAGTGATGTTCATCTTGGTCCAACCTTAAAATTGGTTTCAAGGCAATTCAGTATATAATAGCATTATGTTGTCACGCGCAATTGACTATTCTTCAGCACTTTGATACGTAATTAAGTTTGGTCCACTTATGCAAATTGAACATATTTTACTATTTGAATCTATTTTTGTCTTTCATCATGTGACTATGAGTAGTTAGGCATCTGTTTTCAATACGTGCTTCTTTCTTCTATTGTTAAAATGTTGGACAAAGGTTGGAATTGTTCGGAAACTTCATAATACATCATTAAAAGAATACGAATCCAAACAAACACAAATTTGACAATGCTTCCCCTACTTAAGAAATCACCCCAAATCAACGACATATTAAATTTGTCTATTCAACTTTCATAGATGTCCACATTAAGTTTACAGAAAAAAATATGCACATAAACATTTTATGGTTCCTAAGTTTAATTTTATAATATTAACTGCACTTAGCCACGTGTCTGCATATGATGTGGTAATTAATTAACCTCCTTTATTGATTTGGCACTTTTACATAATGAATCGATTTATTTCTTCTACCAGATTTGAATTGAGGTATAACAAATTACAATTGAATAATAGGTAAAGGATTTAAATAGACTCCAAAATATAAGCTTTATTTTTCTCGATTATTTTAATAAAATTTCAAAATATAGGATGGATAGTTATATTGATTATATGGAATAGGGATTAAAATTGGAAAACGAATTGACTTTTTGGAATAATTGCCTTGAAGATAGATTTAAAAGAAGTGAACAATTGCCTTACCCATCCTTTTATAATATTATTAACCTGCTTCCGTATTTTCATTATTTTCAATTTTTATAGAAAACAATAAAAAAACTAAAAAATGAATTTGACATTTTTAAAGTTTTCAACCTTTTCAAAAATTATTTTCTAAAATTGTTTTTCTAAAAGATGAATTTTATATTGTATTTTTTTGTAATAATAAAAATAGAAAATAGATAAACGACACACACCCTAACTAATGTTAACTTCTAAACTTTTTATTACTGTTA
>NC_029787.2:50013597-50019881 GCF_000816755.2 Arachis ipaensis | reverse complement strand
TAAGTGAATTTGAAAAAAAATATAAAAAAATTAAAAATTACACTTTATTCTTTTAATTGTTAAAAAAATTTAAAAAGAGTCATTTCCAAAAATTACAAAAGGTTGAACGGTTGAAGAGAAGAGAAGAGAAAGAAACAACGTCACATTCCTAGGCCAATACTATAACAACCGTGCTACGTTACCAAGAAGTAATCTGCAATATCTGCCAAAAGCTTATTGGGCTGCTAGACAAAGCCCACTTGTTTAAAAAAACACATCCTAAATTAACCTAGTTAATCCTACTGTAACCCCTTTTTCACTTCTTCTTATAGTGGAGACACACCTCCACTCCCCATCTCCACTTGCAGCGCCGCATAGCACGCCGGATTGTTGTCTTCGCCGGTCGCATTCCTCAACCCAATCAACGCCGCCGGGAAACCAGTTGCCGCCACTAACAAGCACGGTCTCTCATCCGCAAAAGTGACACCCAGCACGGCTGCATGTTGCTGTCGTGGAGACGCATCCACAGGTGAAACCTTCATCGCTGTATGTTTTCATTCCCCCTCCCCCGTTGCTAAACCTCCCTGCCTCGGAGACGCGTTGCTAACCTCCTTCCGACGCTGTTTCCCTCCGCTTGAGGAACGCTGCGCAGCACCGCCTTTGCTCAAACCCGCGACGTCGCACTGCCACCACCATTATTCTGCCGGGACACGTGCAATCCACCACTGCCCTCATGACGCGCTGACGCTTTTTCCCATCTTTTGTCGCGGGCTGCTGCTGCTCCTTCACTCCATTGTTCTCCAACAGGTTAGTAGATGCTTAGGGTTTTATCTAATAGATTTCCTAATTCAACCGTGCTACGTTACCAAGAAGTAATCTGCCAATATCTGCCAAAAGGTTATTAGGCTGCTAGACAAAGCCCACTTGTTTAAAAAAACACATCCTAAATTAACCTAGTTAATCCTAATACCAATTTGTTACCCCTCTAACCCTACTGTAACCCTTTTTCATTTCTTCTCACAGTGGAGACACACCCCCACTCCCCATCTCCACTTGCAGCGCCACATAGCATGCCGGATTGCTATCTTCGCCGGTTGCATTCGTCAACGGAGTCAACACCGTCGGGAAACCAGTTGCCGCCACTAACAAGCACAGCCTCTCATCCACAAAAGTGACACCCGGCACGGCTGCATGTTGCTGTCGTGGAGATGCATCCACAGGTGAAACCTTCATCGTTGTATGTTTCCATTCCCCCTCCCCCGTTGCTGAACCTCCCTGCCTCGGAGACGCGTTGCTAACCTCCTTCCGACGTTGTTTCCATCCGCTTGAGGAACGCTGCCCAGCGCCGCCTCTGCTCAAACCCGCGACGTCGCACCGCCACCACCATCATTCTGCCAGGACACGTGCAGTCCACCACTGCCCTCACGATGCGCCGACGCTTTTTCCCATCTTTCGTCGCAGGCTGCTGCTGTTCCTTCACTCCATTGTTCTCCAACAGGTTAGTAGATGCTTAGGGTTTTATCTAATAGATGATTCTCTTAAATGTCTTAGGATTCATAAACTAGGATTAGTGGTTCAATTGAGGTGTTCTTTAACGCCGCAACTAGCACCGGCTCCAAGACGCGTCGCTCAGACACTTCCTCCTTCATTGGCGCCACTGATCTAACAGGTTAGTAGTATTATTTCATGGTTTATGTACCTAGATGTGGCCGATCTATTGAGGGTTCATATACTTGGATTAGGTATTCATATAAGATGCATTTTGAATTTGTGGATGTTATTTTTTGTAATGTTAGAAGTTAAATTATATGAACTGATCTCAGTTCATTGTGCTTTGCTGCAGAGCTTTTGTATGTATTATTAATTGTTTTTGTATAGAGAATCCGCAAATGTGGGATAAAAATGGGGTTAAGATAGTCTACGGAGTAAATGTTGTGCCATTTTGGATGTGTCTTTTTGGAGGTGTCTTTCCAGGATGTGTCTAACTATGAATGTGTTTTCTAATTGAGGTGTCTTTTCTGGTAGTGTCTTATATGTATGTGTCTTTTTTCTCTCGGATGTGTCTACTAATGGAGCTGTGTAATGGATATGTCTTTCACTTTGCTATTTCTGTTTCTGTCTGCATTGCTGGATTTCTTAAAGGTTAACTTTCCTTTAGTAATTTACTTGCATTCTTTGATCATGCTAGTTATGTTGAGTTACTTCGTTTTCAAGAACCTCTATGTGTTACTCATCTCATCACATGGACGTTGATGTGTCTTCTTTTGGATGCGTCTTTTGTTTAAAACTTGTTTTGATGTGCCTTTAATTGATGAGTCTTCTAATCATCCCATTCTTTTGATCCATCAATAACTATTTTTTTATTCTGCCCTATATTCCCATTTTAGAATGTTTGTACTGATTCTTGCTGATAATGAGCCAATGGCATATCAATCTTCTCATAAAGCTTTCCTACTCCGCTGACTATTATTTTCTATGAAAACCAAACATTAAAGTTTGATTGAACTGCTTGCAGCAGCCACTTCCTACCAGCTTTTAGTTTTTTTGCTTTTCTTTTTTAATAGGTGGTGACCCTTTCAATGCTGAAACAAGCTATGCCCTTAATTTTGGAGCAAGAGGAAAAACAAGAATCATGAAAAAAAATCAGAATTATTATTTAATTTCAGTCTTCTTTTTTTCTTTTGTTCAACTGAATAAAACTCACAGATCAGATGACAGAAATATAGTGATTTAATTTTCAATTTTTTTTAGCTCTAGAAATTCAAGCATGGAAGAATAAAAGACATATAACCATGTATTTCACAAAAGCCCTGGTATAACCATACAAAGAATGACATCACAGTAAGTGATTTGTTTTGGTTCTGACTAGCCATTTCAAGCTGAAAGCTAGCTGCTTACTCCTCTAGTTTATGATGATTTAATTTCTCCTAAATAACCTTGATAAATTATAAATGTTACAATTATATATCTCTAATGCTTTTGTGTGGAAGATGCTAATTTTGTAAATATAATGATAGATTGAAGAATAATATATAACTATTGAAAATTTGTAACAATTCAGATTAGTTTGATTGTGGCCAATGCACACAAGAATTTCTATTTTTGCCAGCTCAAGTACCTTCATAGCACATTTAATTAAGCCCGTTAAATATCCCTGTTCGTTTGGATTTATGAATCATTGGTAACCATGTTGTCTTCTTGGAGCTATAATTATTCTTTTGCTCAAAGGGAAGAATCTTCAATCTTCTACTCTTTCCAGAGGTTATAAACAAATTGCTACAATCTAGTGGAACATCAAGTCATTTTCCTATTGTGATAGCAATTGCCTGTTTCTATTTATGTTTCTACATAGAAGATAGCCACAGGGAGAAGAATATATTGGTCACATTCTCATTTGCGTTGTCTTTAATGCTTATATATCTATGTATATATATCAATAGCTCTTTTTAAATCAAGTTTTGGACCAAGAAAAAGAAATAGAATGATAAGAAAAATGGATCAGAATGTGTTTAACTATGGATGTGTTTTCTAATAGAGGTGTCTTTTTTGGTCGTGTCTTCTCTGCATGTGCCTTTTGTATTGGATGTGTCTACTAATGGAGCTGTGTTCCAATGGACATGTCTTCCATTTCCTTAATGGATATGTCTTTTATGGATATATCTTATATTTAAAATTTACATGGATGTGTCTTTGATAGATGTGTCTCCTGTTGAATGTGTGTTTATTGGATATGCCTTCTGTTAAAAACTTTTTTGAATGTATCTTTAATAGATGTCTCTTTTGTTATAAGAGAAGGATGGCTGCTCGCACTAAATATGAGAAGTTGGAAGAGTAGATGGAGGAAGCTACAACTAACTTGGTCTCTCAATCAAGTCAGATAGAGGAATTGAAGTTTCATCCAAGGGAGTGTAATCAAGAGGTTGCTAACATGAAGAGTGCTCTGATCGAATAGTTTCTTGTTGGATTCTCAAGTTTTTTAAGATTAAGTGATTTATACTCTTAAGGATTTGTTAGATTCTTAGTTTGAACGTCAAGAAAAATAGTTTATTCATCAATGTTGACATATTCTCAAAAGTTTATATGAATGTATGTGTATATGATTTTCTCAAATTTCTCAATTTTCCTTTAGACATATTTACATCAATGTAAGTTCAGTTGTTTGTTACATCTATTTGGTTATAGTGATCCTATAACTTGTTATCATGCTGAGATGTAATGAAAGAAATCATAATATTCATTCAACTTATCCATACAATTTACATAACTGTAGAATTAGGAATTCATCATGACCAAAAATACTGCAAGAACTTTCTATTTTGTTAGAGGGGTAAAGCTATATCGTAATTAAAATTATTATATCAATGCCATACAACTAGCTAAACAAAAAATAGCTTTCTATTTGCTACACTTGGATCACGTCTTTTCCACTTCATCCGGTTCATCAACTGTTTCAAATTCCTCTTCCATTAGTTCAGATTCATCAATCATCTTAAAGTAGATTTTCTGCTTTTTCAATGTGGTCTTGCAGCTCGGAATCCTTGAGCATATCTTCTGATGACGTGGTACATTGCTTCTGCAAAAAGCAAAAATGAAGAATAAATAGAGATGTTGTGATTTATTAGCAACTCAGCTTCTTTAATTTGTTGATCTTCCTTTTCATAGCCTGTAGAACATTAAATAGTAGCTAAGACCAACTTAAATTATAAAAATCATCTCTGCTAGTGGAGATTTACTAAAATAGAAGTATAGAAGCTATTCAGAAATTTTACAAACTGTGTTAAAATTTTAACTTGCATAAAGAGGCAGCAATCTTAAAGCAAACTTGAAAATGAATGTTGGTAACTAAGTTGCCTACTTATTATAACACATGCAAGGCAAAGACATGCCTCAGGGGAACCAGGAGCAATACCAACCAAGAACAACCATTTTTCTATAGGGTCACATAGATAAATAATGTGTTGATTGTTTGCCAAATTAGTTCTTTCAAACATTTTCACAGGTTCAGAATCTCCTACATGATACATATATCATAGATCAACAAACCATTTAACAATTTCCATACAAGCTACAAGCACCTCAACCAAAATGCATAAGATGGAAAAACATATTTGAATTAGCAAAATTATGTCTCACCTTCAATTGACCAATGGTATACAGACGTCTGTGTCACAAGACCCAACAACTTGGGGCTAATCCCATTCCAACAAACTACCTGTACATAAAATAATCACATTCCAAAGGGATTAAATTAAAAATAAAAGAAACAATTATAATTCAAAGAAACATCTACTTTTAAAAATAGATGGACGATGGACGATGGAACAAGCTAGGAATCCCTTACTAAAAAATAAGGCCACATTTCTGAGATCTATATGGAAAACTGACTGAAACATTTTTTATCTTTGAGTTGTTATTATGACACTTAACATTAATGCAATGCATACAGAAAGCTTGACAAAACAGAAACAATTGAAAGAGACTCCAAAACATATTTTTATGCAAGAGAGAGAGAGAGAGAGGGGGGGAGGTTTAGGGTTGAGAACTAACGGTGACAGGCGGCGACAGAACAACGCGAACGATGGATGATGCCGTGACATCGTAGTGGAGGATGACATGAGGGAGGACGCGCCACTGAGGCAAGGTTGAGGAGAGTGACGCGAGGGCGGGGGTTCGGTGCAATGGAGACTGGGGAGGCGAAGGAGAAAGAGGCAACGCCGGCGCCAAGGAGGAAAGGAGAAGAAGGAGGCACAGCGCAGAAAGGGTAATGGGTGGGTGGAAGCAAAACAGAATTAGGGTAAAATTTAAATAGAATTATTCAAAATTTGATTTTTTATTAAATTTTTAATTGATATAATAAATTATATTTAATTAGTTTTAATGTTGGTAATAGTTGGCAGATACAATTTTTGGTACCCTATACTTTTCCATACTATAAAGATTAAAGACACGTGGCGGATACAAGTAGTCGATTGGAAGTTTGGGATTCTTCGCAAACCCCACAAAATGCGATGCAACTTTCTCATGTATTCTTTGTGATCATAATTTTCTCCTATTAAAATAAAAAATAAAAAAACTTTGATATAATATTTAATTAGTTTTAATGTTGGTAATAGTTGGCAGATACAATTTTTGGTACCCTATACTTTTCCATACTATAAAGATTAAAGATTAAAGACGGATACAAGTAGTCGATTGGAAGTTTGGGATTCTTCGCAAACCCCACAAAATGCGATGCAACTTTCTCATGTATTCTTTGTGATCATAATTTTCTCCTATTAAAATAAAAAATAAAAAAACTACTAATT
>NC_029787.2:49979532-50012293 GCF_000816755.2 Arachis ipaensis | reverse complement strand
ATTACATATTTTTTATGTTTATAATATTTTTTTAAAATAAATAATAATGAAATCATATTCATCGAAACTGTGTAATTTGAGTACGTTCCGATTTTCCGTAATGCTGAAAGTGCAGTCGGCATAGATACTGTGTGCCGAATTATAGCTGTATTACAAATATAATCACGAGGTACACATGCACCTTGAAATGCTAATGGTAAATTGATAGGGAGTAAAGTAAATATAAGAGTAACGATAAGGAAGTTTCAATTTAACCTTTTAATATTTAAATCCGTAAAAATTTATGTACATGTTTGTTCGAATCTATTACAAAGGTTACGAGCAAACGAGATAGCGAGATCGAAGATTCTAACTTTGACATGAATGAAATCAGATCAGCAGACAATCTATAAAATATTTTTATATTTAAGTCAGTAGTATTTTTAGGTATTAGAGATGATTATACTTGTTGAATTTTTTTTTATCTTTTTACTCTGGGATAACAGTTTTTTTTTTTTAACAAAGGGAGCTCAACACAATAAAGTGGAGTAAAAAGGAACACAGCACAACAAAATACAAGACATAACCATAAAAAAAAATGTTCTAATCCGTTGTCATCTCCGGCATTGCCATCAACAACCAAACGGATCAACTCCACATTATTCTCTGTAGCTCAAGAAGGACCTAATCTTTACTCCTTCAACACTTGTCTCTACGTTCTGAAATACTCTGCTATTCCGTTCCAACCAAATGTTCCAAGCAACTGCGCAGAATCCTGTCAGCCATTTCTTTTACTCAAACTTGCCACCTGATACCCCAGTCCAACTCTCAAAGAAATCTTTACCGGTCCCTGAAATGGCCCATGCTCTATCGGCACACGTCAACCAAGCAAACCAGTTTTTTAGGCATTTACTGCTTTTATTATATATTTTTAGTGTTCCATTTTGATAGTTTTTTGCCTTAATAACTTACTTAACCATTATGTTGTAACCGTTTATTTTATAACGTCAAATCCTCATTAAATGATAATCAATGGTATTATTCTTGTCTAGAATAGTATTCCAACTCAGGTTTCTTGACTTGGTGCTTTGTTGTTAGTGCTCAAATTTATGAGTTTGATTGTAAATGATTCTTTTTGTATTCTATTTTAAGCACGAAAGAAAAATCTTTAAGAAACTTTTGAGTTTCCCTTAAGCCGTTGTAATTTCTCGATTTGAAAACCGTTAGTTTGTTCTAAGTTGTTGTAGTTTCTTGGTTTGCGAACCGTCAGTTTGCAATTACAACTTCTCTCTCCATCAATTAATGCTTCATTAATTTTTTAATTTAAACAACTTCACTTTAATCTTCTCTTTTCGAGACATTTTCTCATTCTAGGGAATCTTCTTTTAGATTTTTCTTGCTTTTTCTTCTTAGTTCTTCCTCCTGCTTTGGTTCTGTAAGAGAGAGTTTCAGCTTTCTGCGTCTTCCATCCAGTAAATTGTCTAGCAACGCTCATCGAACAGGTAAAATTCATTCATTCCTTCCTTCCTTGATTCTTTATTTCTTCAACACCAAACCTTCTGAAATTCACTAGCGTTTATTTCTCGTCTCGAAACTTTCTATTGCTAAATGAGGGTTTTCCTTCATCGTTACATGTGACTCTTTCATGATTATGGTTTACTTTTTTATTTTCGCAATCTTTGATTAGGTTAACATAGTAGGGTACCACTATTTTAGTTTTTCTAATTCTGATAGCGATGACTTTGGATTTTGTTTGCCCCATCCTTTGGATTTTTTACTCTTTTCTGGATTTCCCAGAATTTTGTGGATTCTCAGAATTTAATGGATTTTCTTCGAATTTTCTAGATAGATTTCGAAGTATCCTTTTTATAACTTAGTGGTGGTGGCCCTGTAGGTTTTCCTGAGATGTCAAGAAGGAAGATTGTTGTGAGTCGTGAGTGAGGCGGTGTTGCTAATCGTCCGAGGTCCCAACCTGCCCCAGTTCCTATGATAAATAGTGAACACGAGGTGGATATTTACTCCTGGGTATCCAAAGCTGTAAAAACTACCCCTTTTACCATCACCCAAGAGGAGCTTGACAATCTACGAGATGCTAGAATTATCTTTAATTCTGACATAAGAAATTTATATATCTTTTCAGTCCTTAAACCAGTAGATCGTTTGTGTCATATCAATGAACATGCTGGTAGTGCTCCGGACTAGTTGTGGATGTATGAAACTTTATTTTTTCGACTTGGAGTTCGACTTACGTTTACTAAATTCCGAGTGAGCATCCTAAATCATACTGGATGCACCCCTTTTCAGCTTCACCTAAACAGTTGGGCCATCATTCATATTTTTGATCTTTTATGCTCTTTTTTAGGTATTGAACCTTCTATCAGAGTTTTTTTTTTTTTTCACCTTGACCATTTCCTTTAGATCTCAAGGTCGTGGTTTCATCTCTTTCCGAGGTAACTCTAATAGGAGAATCTTCAATCTTTTTGAGGAATCTTATAATGGGTTTAAAGAAAATTTTTCAAAGTCGAAAGAGTTGAAGGCACAAGACCTTTCTTCATGACTTTAGAAGACCAAAAGTGGTTCAATCTTTACTAGAACTTCAATATCCCTTCACCCAAAATCCATGTTAATGGTGTAAATGCTTTTGAGCCCTTGAGAATTAATATGCTATTGTTGTTGTGGAATGAACGTCCTCTCAGCTTGAGGGATATCATAATAAATTAGCACGTTGCTCGGAATGCCATCAGTAACTTTCTTGTTTCTTCCTCTCTGATTATAAGGGTTATTTGTTTTTATTACTGATTTCAAGGTTTTAGCCTTTCATTTCTTCTCTTCTTCTTTAGTTAACATGGCTGGAGGTCTGGGTGCCATTTCTGCTACAAAGAGGAGGATGAAATCTCAAGGAAATCTCCCGATTAATGCTAGTGGCAATCGAGTTTCCTCGTCTACCACCATTAGCCACCTGCCACCACCCGTTAGAACCAAAGGATTCGGAGAAGGACAAGATCCTGAGATCCAGATCCTGGAAGAAGACTCACCCATCAGCTCTCCAAAAAGGAACAAGTTAAAAGATAAAGGTAAAGAGCCTGTTGATATTCTTTTGACTTTGTTTGGTTGTGTTGGATAAAGAACTTCATGCTCCCGATTTTGTGGATCAACATCTTTTAACTGAAGATACCCTACCTTGAGTCCAAAGAATGCTCTTTCATTCGGCCGTATATGTCTGTGATGTCGAAGTTGAGATATCAAATCTTCGATCCGAGTTTGTGGCGAAGGATAAGAAAATTGATGATGCCACTCTCAAGTTCATAGCTTGAGTACTTCAGTTATTGCTCTTCAAGGGAAACAAACTATCCTTGAACATGAGGTGAAGACCCTAAAGGAACCTAAGGCTTCTTCCGACTTGAGGGTGGTACAGAATTTCAAATACCACAACTGAACCGACAAGTGCACCGGGTCGTCCAAGTAATACCTCAGGTAAGTGAGGGTTGATCCCACAAGGACTAAGGAATTGAGCAACAATGGTCAATTGATTGCTTAGTCAGGCGAATAGAAAAGTTAGTTTTGTGGTTTTCAAAAGCATGAAACAATAAACCAAGAGTAAAGAAAGCAAATAATGAGTTTGGTGTAAAAATCAATTAGGGAAACAGTTAAGGTATCGGAGATGTTTACTTTTTCGGATTAAGTTTTCTTACCAACTATTTTAATCATGCAAGATTCATTTCATGGCAAACTGTAATTGACTAAACCCTAATCTCTTAGTGATTTAGTCTCCTCTAATCTTCATCAACCGCCAATCTCTTGGTTACTTAATTCCGATTAGAGGGTTAAGTTTAGATCTAGTTTATGGCCACAAAACCCTAATTACCCAAAACTAAACAGATTATATGTCACGTATGCATATTAGTTCAACTAATTAGCAATTTAAGAGAAATTTACTTTCAAGCTGTGTTCAGGTGAGAGACCTCTCCCGAGGGTCACAAGAACGCATCTAGAATAAGGGTCATACTCTCATTCCACCCAGATTCATAAAATGAAGAACGAAAGCAATCCTTGAAATTGAATAGTACATTAATTAAAATAGAAAAGTAATAGTCTTAATCCATAGAAATAAACAGAGCTCCTAACCTTAACCAAAGAGATTTAGTGGTTCATGACTTACAGAGAAAATAAGGGTTTTGAAATATATGAAAGTGCGAAAGTGAGAAGATCCCTCTTAAGGATGAATCTTTTCCCTTTTATATCTAACCTAATTTGATTTGAAAATAAAATAAAATAATAAATCCTAAAACTAAAAGATATTGTTTTTAAATAAAAATTACAAAGATAATATAAAAGATAACTAATAAAAGGTAAATCCAACTAGAAATGCTCCAAGAGTGTGATTAATTCAGACTGCCTAGCGCTAAATGCCAGTTGGGCATATAGCACCCATAAGGGGCAGCAACATATCTATTTTGTGCTGGTGGCTGGTGCTAAACATTAGCTTGGCGTTTAGCGCCCAACAGGGTTGCTTCAATTCTTCTCCTTTTCGCACAAAACTCTACCAACTTGCTCCGAATTTTATTTGAAATCATAAAAACACTAAAAAAACTCAAAGTAGCATCCAAAGAGAATTTCTACACTAAAATAGTATAAAACTTAATAAATTCTAACTAAAACTGACTAGAAAATAAGGAAAAAAATAGGTATAAGATGCTCACGCATCAGAGAGCAGAGAACTTGAGGAGGCAAGTTTCTGAGCTCATATCGAAGATCAAAAAGCTCGAGACATCAGTCAAGAACGTTGAGCATGCAGTTATGGATGGCGTATTTGATGTTGAACAATCCATCCATGGCCAGATCAAACTGATAGCTCCCGACTTGGACGTCTTCGAAATCGTTGCCTTCAAGAAAGTGATGGATGGAAGGATTGTTTCTATCCTGTAGGAATAATTTTGTCATATTTCCTATAATATTTTTTAAGTGTGCTTTTTGACTTTGGCCTTTAACTTTGTTGGTACCTTTGAAAAAGTACTTTTCCCGTATATCCGGGATATAATTAACTATTTAATCAGGCTAAGTTTTGTTGGTACCTTTGAACAAGTTCTTTTCCCATATATTGGGATATGATTAACTATTTAATTAGGCTAAGTATATAAAACTTTCATATTCCTTTGTTCAAATCTTATTATTGCACTTTATTCTTATTACCGTGTTTTTGATATCGTCATTTAATGCAATAAATGTGTTTGTTTTTACCATTCGATCGTTAATATATGCTAACAATGGATGTATCATTGAGACAATATAAACTTTTATACGCACTAAAAGGGCAATGTAAATACTCGTTATGAAATGACAATTACTAAACATCAAAGGAATTTATTGATAAAGTCAAATTTGAAATTTTTAAAACAATAAGGCCTCATTAAAAACCTAAGGGACTAGGAAAAGAGTGCCTTTATTTTCATCATGAAATAATCCTAAGAGTAATATTAAGTGGACAGCATTCTAGCTTCTCGGTATCATCTAAGGTCTCTAGCTTATAAGCTCCTTTACCTCGATTTTCCTTGACTTTAAAAGGTCCCTTCCAAGTTGGAGTTAATTTTCCCTGGGATGCCGATGTTCCAGCATCAGCCTGTTTTAATTCTAAGTCCCCTTCTTGGAGCTCACATTGATGGAGATACCATGATAGACATTGAAAGACGAATTACAAAGAAGAGTATGGAGCACGCTAGAGAGCTCGAGTCAGTAGGAGCTAGTTCCTCCACTTCCAAAGGATCTTCAGAAATACCTCAGGGAGTTTACTTCTCTCCCCGTTACTATTGGGATCAGTTGACCACATTTATTGGGGAGCTGACATCATCTGTTGATCAGCTAAGGATAGAGCATCAGGATCACTCTGCTCTCCTCCACCAGCTGATGGAGGAGCAGAGGAGGCAGGGGCGTGGCATAGAGGAGCTGAAGCGCAATAGAGGATTTCCCAGAGGGAGCAGCAGCCACCATGACAGAGGTGGTTGAGTTTCATTCTCCCTTTATCTTATTTCTGTTTTTCAGTAATTCATTCTATTTTCTGTTTTCTATTCTAAATTTGCATGATCACCAGTAGGATTTCCTTGCTTTCTAGTTTAGTTGTTTATTCTAGTACTTTATATTTATTTTTAAAGATGTCTCATGTATTGCTCGTTGAGCTTAAACAAAAATCAAAAGAGAAAAAAGTAGTAAAATGCATGAGAATTGCAAGTTGTCTAATTACTCTGATGTGGTGGCAATATCTCTATTTTTGAATGTATAAATTAATAGTGCGTACTTGATATTGGAGTTGAGTATATTGGTTTTTGAGGAACAAAAACTTAGAGAACTATTATTGATTCTCTGAAATAAGAATAATTGATTCTTGAGGGAAAATAAACAGCAAAAAGAATTGAAAAGAAAAGAAAAAGGTCTAAGGCTTTGAGCATCACTGGTTAGGAGGGTCAAAACTGATCCAAAGCTCAAAAGAGTGGCTTTTCCTAACCATATGCTTGTGGAGTGAAAGTATCAAGTAACTCTTTGTGATAGGGTCCGATGAAGACATGCAGGTTTTGTCTCATTGTCGACGGAGTTTTCTGGAGGTTAGAATACCAGAGTTGTTTGCGAAGTTGGAAGATGGCGTCGACAGATCTGGGGCATCAGCATTGAATCCTCAGTCGATGATGATGGTTGGTGCCTCAACGTTGATACCTGTGGTAGCACCTTCAGGTTCGATCCCTAATCCTCCACGTGTTGTGGCTGGTACTACTAGTGTGCATCATGGTGTTCCTGATTTTGAAGTTGAGGCTGGACCGGATCGAGTTGAAAATGTGATGTGGGATGATGATTCGGACGATGAGCCGGTCAACATTGTTGGGGACAGTGATGATGATATTCTGAGCAACACACATACACCCCATGGAGCATCGGGTTCCAGCACACAACAATATTTTCCACACTTGTCAACCTTGAACTTCGAAGCCATAGGCCAACAGTGGGGCATCAAGGCAACCTTTGCGGGTCTGGGTCTGCATGATGCAACCTCTCTAACAGAATTTCAGATTGGCCAATTAATAAACAACTATTTTATGGTTTATCTTGTGCTCATTCTGGTGGTTTTTATCAAGTCCTTGCACACTTATTCATACAAATTGCATTGTTTTACATTCCTTCCTAGTTTTGTTCTATGGTTGAAAACTTGCTTCCTAAAGTCTTTAATTTGTGTATTTTAAATCCCCTTTTTACCATTCGATGCCGTGATCTATGTGTTCAGTGTTTTCAGGTTTTATAGGACAGGAATGGCTTGGAGGATGGAAAGGAAGCATGCAAAAATGGAAGGAGTACAAGAAATAAAGGAGACAACCAGCGAGCATCAACGCGCACGCATGGCTCACGCGTGCGCGTGATCTGGAGATTTTACAGCGACGCGTGCGCATACCTAACGCATACGCGTGGATTGGAGTTCTGCAAGATGACGCGTGTGCGTGCCTGATGCGTACACGTGACACGCAAAATTGATCAGCGACTCGTACGCGTGACATGCGCGATCTGCAGAATTAACAGAAAACGCTGGGAGCGATTTTGGGCCAAATTTTGACCCAGCTTTCGGCCCAGAAACATAGACTAGAGCCAGGAAACATGCAGAGACTCAACACACATTCTCATTAGCATAGTTTTAGGTTTTTAGATTAGGAATCTAGAGAGAACTCACTCTTCCTCTAAGTTTTCTACACATTCATAGTTTATTAGTTTTATGCTTTGCTTTGCATATTGAGAGAGTCATCACCTCCGTTGAAGTTACTATTCTAGTTTGTTTCCTTATTCCTTTACTCTTTTAGTTACTTATTAATCCTGTTCAGATAATTATGTTGCATTTTGGATTTATTAATACAGAGAATTACTTTTTCCTTTAATTGATTTTCAATCCCTATTTATTTAATTCATCATGTCTTCTTCTTATATTTCTATGAGCGTTATATTCATGTCAATGGAGTAGATTCCCAACTTGACATGGGGGTGGATTAAAAGGAGACACTTGAGTTGGAATGCTTAAGTGATTAGTTAAATTAGAAGTTGTTGGCTACTTCTCTATTTACTAACACTAGACCTTCCCAAGGGAGAGGACTAGGATTTGTGAATAAGAGTTAGCTCAATCACTTGACTTTCCTTTATTTAGTAAGGGTTAACTAAGTGAAAACAACAACCTCTTTATACTACACCTAAGAGAATTCCAACAAGAATAGAACTTCCAATTAATCATTCCCCCAGTCAAGGCTTTTTATTTTGAATAATATAAATCCCATTTAATTTTCATTGCACTAAATTACAATTATTTATTTTCTGTCATTCAACTCTCAAAATTTCTCAGAAAACTCCTGATTAATAAAATAGCACCCTTTTGTCAACTCATTGGGAGGCGACCTGGGACTCATACTCCCAGTATTTTTATTCTAATTTTTGTGACAACCCTTCAAAATTGATAAGCAGATTCTAGCTGGTTATGAACTATACTCGCAACGTATTTCTATATTAATTTCTTAATCGGCCAGTTTCCGCCCTCCATCAATTTTTGGCGCCGTTGCCGGGGAGTTGCAATAGTGTGCTAAATTATTAGTTGGTGTATATATTTTAATTTTTACATATTTTATTTTATTTTATTATCATGAGCTGTATGTTTCTTTCGTTGAATGACGCGTTTACTGCCTGATCCGAGCTAAGCCGCATTTGATCCTGAGATTGAAAGAACTCTTTCACGTATTAGGCGAGCTCGGCGTCGGTTAGCCTCTGAGGGTGGTGAAGTGGTTATTGCCAATTCACCAGTCTTATCTAAGAGCGAATCTGAACCGCCATTTGAGGAAGAAACAAGCTCCTCTACTACTGATTCAGTTGATTTATGTGCAGGTAATATGGCAGAGCCCAGGAGGATTACTCTCCAGAAAGTAGGAGCTCCAGACTTCACCCTGCAACCGTATCACACGCATCACCCAAATTTGCCTGCAGATTTTGAACTGAAGACTGCGCTAATCAAATTGATACTCAAGTTTCATGGCTTACCTGCTCAGGAGCCTATAATGTACCTCAGGGATTTTCAGATAGCCTGTTCTACTGTTAGGCGTCATGGTGCAGATGAAACTTCTATTCTGCTAATCGCCTTCCCATTTTCTCTTGAGGGAAAGGCGAGAGAGTGGTACTACACTCAACCTGAAGCGGTCGTTACCATCTGGGATTTGCTCAGAAGGGAGTTCCTGGACAAATACTTCCCAGCTGAAGTTACAGACAAAATGAGGAAGGAGATCTCCTGCATTATCCAAGGAGAATTAGAGACCCTCTACGAATACTGGGAACGCTTTAGGAACCTCTTAGATTCATGTCCCCACCACAAGATTGATGAGATAGTGTTGATCAGTTACTTTACATAAGGCATGAAGCCTCAAGATAAAACTACATTAGATGCTGCAAGTAACGGCTCTCTGAAGAAGTACAAGACGGCGACAGAAGCGTGGTAGCTGATCGCCGATCTGGTTGAATCTACCCAGAATGCTAGGCACAGGACCAACCATCCCAAGACTGTTGTGGAGGTTTCCTCTAGCAGTGAGACTGCTGCTCTCACACAGACTCTGGGGGAGATGACCAACATACTAAAGCAGCTACAACTGAATCAGCAACAATCTCAGCCTCCCTCACCACAACATAGTCAACAACTGGTTCCTCAGAGAGTGTGCGGGATATGTGCATGCTATAGTCATTATACCGATGAGTGCTCGCAGCTCCAACAGGAAGACAACACCTTGGCAGCTACTCACAATTAATATGACCGTCCAAATCAAGGCTCATATCAACAAGGCGGCAACTACAACCAAGGTGGAAACTATAACCAAAGTTGGCAAGACAACTCCAACCAAGGCTGGAGAGATAATTCCAACCATAGCTGGAGGGACAACTATAACAGAGGAGGCAGGGACAACCAGGGAAATCAGAGGTGGAATAATAACAACAATCAGAATAATCGGTATCCGCAGAACTAGAACCAGCCTTACAGAGCACCTCACCTGAGGCAATCCCAAGCGTCTCAGAACAACCAACAGCAGACCCCTCAGATTACTTATAACCTTTCTTCTTTTAATGATGAATTGCTTCAATCTATTGAGCAAAGGCAAAAGGCCATGGAGAGCTTGCTTAGCTCCACCTTAAACGATCTGACCTCTGCTGTACAAGCTCTTGACTCACAGATTGGATCAATGAACAATTCCAACAACCAGCCTTCAAGCTCCAGTGGAATTCCTTCGCAACCCCTACCCAATCCAAAGGGTGGCATCAATGCTATCACTTTGAGGTCCGGAACCACACTGCAAGAGAGAAATCATGAGGAGCCAAGCTCACAAGAACATGCCCCAGTGGAGGGCATGGTTGAAGTGGAGGATGTTGAAGAGGAAGATGAAGTACAAAACATGATTGAAGAAGAAGCAGTTCAACCAAGGAATGGAGAACCAAAGGAAGCTGAAGCTATAAAAGACGCCATTCCTATCCCATTTCCACACCTTGCAAGGAAGTTCAGAAAGCAGATGGAACTTGATCCCAAAATAGTAGAAATCTTCAAAAAGGTTGAGGTAACTGTTCCCCTTTTTGATGTTATTCTGCAAGTACCTAAATATGTGAAGTTTCTAAAGGATTTATGCATGCATAAGGATAATATTAATGAATTAGAAAGTATTCCTTTAGGTAGTTCCATATCTGCTTTAATGGGAGATATACCTGAAAAATATAGTGACCCAGGGCCATGCATGGTTAATTGTACCATTGGGGGTGTAATATTTTCTGACTGCATGTGTGACTTAGGAGCATGCGTAAGTATTATGCATTTGTCTATATATGATGCTTTGAGGCTCCCTCCCTTAAAAAGGTCGGCAGCTCATTTTGTGTTAGCAGATAAGAGCATTATTACAGTGGTTGGAATTGCTGAGGACGTGTTGGTAAGCATTAAGGGGCTCACATTTCCCATTGACCTCTATATCTTGGAGATGCCCCAAAATGACTCAGGGAGACCGTCATCTATCCTGCTGGGAAGGCCATTCCTGAAGACTTCAAAGTTCAAGTTGGATGCATTCTCAGGGACTTATTCTTTTGAGATAGACGGCCGAGCAGTGAGCTTCAATCTGAATGAAGCCATGAAGCACCCTCTGGAAGATCATTCCATCTTCCAGTTTGACATCATTGATGAGACCATAGCTGAGGTCCACCAAGAAGTAGAGGCACTGTATATGGAGCAAGATGCAAGTGTGGGGACACCTACAGAACACAATAAGGACACTTTGCCATCATCACTAACTCCAGATGATCAAGTACCTAACCATGAGCAGAAGTTGGAGTTGAAGCCCCTTCCACCCCACCTCAAGTATGCTTACCTTGAGGACAATCAGAAGCTCCCAGTTATCATTGCAAGGGAACTTACTTCCCAACAAGAGGAGCAGCTGCTTAGTGTGCTGAGAAGACACAAAATGGCTATTGGGTGGAGCTTGGCGGATATAGTAGGCATCAGCCCTCAAGTTTGTGAGCACAGGATACTTCTGGAAGAGGGAGCAAGGCCTATCTGTCAACCTCAAAGGCGGCTGAACCCCACCATCCTGGAAGTTGTCAAGAAGGAAGTGACCATATTACTTAAGGCATATATCATTTATCCCATCTCAGACAGTGAATGGGCGAGCCCAGTACAAGTGGTGCCCAAGAAGTCTAGACTCACTACAGTGAAGAATGAGCAAGGAGAGCTCATAGCAACTAGAGTGCAGAATTCCTGAAGGGTTTGCATTGATTACAGGCGCCTCAACCAGGCCACTCGTAAGGATCACTACCCCCTGCCATTCATTGATCAAATGCTGGATCGTCTGTCAGGTAAATCACATTACTGCTTTTTAGATGGTTACACAGGTTATTTCTAGATCCATATAGCTCCCGAAGATAAGGAAAATACTACTTTTACATGTCCCTTTGGAACATATGCTTACAAGAGGATGCCTTTCGGCTTGTGCAATGCACCAGCTACCTTTCAAAGGTGCATGATGAGTCTTTTCTCTGATCTTATTGAGAACTGTATGGAAGTTTTCATGGATGATTTTAGCGTATACGGTGATTTCTTTAGCCTTTGCTTGGATAGCTTATCTAGAGTATTGGACAGGTGTGTTAGTTCGAACCTTGTTTTAAATTTTGAAAAGTGTCATTTTATGGTCAAACAAGGTATTGTTCTAGGACATATTGTCTCTAATACTGGTATTTCTGTGGATCCAGCAAAGGTAGATGTCATTTCTAGTTTTCCTTATCCCTCCTCTGTGAGGGAAGTCCGTTCGTTCCTGGGCCATGCAGGTTTCTACAGGAGATTTATCAAGGACTTCAGTAAGGTAGCATTGCCTTTATCTAGACTGCTGCAGAAAGATGTTGAGTTCAAGTTCAGTGAGGATTGCATGCAAGCATTTGACAAGCTGAAAATCGCCTTAACTCAAGCTCCGATTGTGAGAGGACCAGACTGGAACCAGCCTTTTGAGATTATGTATGATGCCTCCAACCATGTAGTAGGAGCGGCGCTGGCTCAGCGCGAAGGTAAGGATCCTTTCATAATTGCCTATGCTTTTAAGACCTTAAACGCTGCTCAGTCTAATTACACCACCACTGAAAAAGAGCTTTTGGCTATTGTTTTCGCTCTGGATAAATTTCGAGCCTATTTACTTGGTACTAAGGTGGTAGTGTTCTCAAACCATGCAGCTCTAAAGTATTTATTAGCTAAACAGGAGTCTAAACCAAGGCTAATACATTGGATACTGTTGCTGCAAGAATAGGAGTGGCAACCAGAATTTAGTGGCAGACCACTTGAGTCGCCTTGAGCACATTAAGGATGACTCTACTCCTATCAATGATGCTTTTCCATTTAATAGCTTGCATGCAGTATCTGAAGTAGTCCTTTGGTATGCACCTGTAGCTAATTATCTAGTTAGCCATACTTTTCCTCCTAATTTTACTAAGCATCAGAGAGACAAGATGAAAAGTGAGTCCAAATATTATATATGGGATGACCCATATTTATGGAGGTATGGTGCTGACCAGATAATTAGAAGGTGTGTGCCTCAATCAAAATTCCAGTTTATTTTAGAGGCCTGCCACTCTTCTGAAAGTGGAGGACATTTTGGCCCTCAAAGAACAACTAGAAAAATTTTAGACTGTGGATTATGGTGGCCTACTCTTTTTAAAGATGTTGCTACCTTTTATAAATCTTGTTCCCCATACCAAAGGTTTGGTAATATATCTAAAAGGGATGAGATGCCTCAACAGATTATGCTATTCTGTGAAATTTTTGACATTTGGGGCATTGACTTCATGGGTCCATTTCCAAACTCTAGCGGTTACCTTTATATACTGTTAGCTGTAGATTATGTTTCTAAATGGGTGGAAGTAATTCTCACGCATACCGATGATGCTAACACTGTTGTCTCCTTTGTTAGAAACTATATTATATGTCGCTTTGGATCACCACGAGCAATCATGAGTGATCAAGGCATTCACTTCTGTAACAGGAGATTAGCAGGATTACTGAAGAAGCATGGGATAGTTCACAAAGTGGCAACAGCTTACCATCTCCAGACCAATGGGCAAGCAGAAGTGTCTAACAGAGAAATAAAGCACATTCTGGAGAAGATAGTCAAGCCTCATAGGAAGGATTGGAGCACCAGACTTGTTGATGCGCTTTGGGCGTATCAGACAGCGTACAAAACACCCATTGGGATGAGCCCCTTTCGCTTAGTGTATGGAAAGGCTTACCACCTTCCAGTAGAAGTGGAGCACAAGGATTTCTGGGCTATAAGGGAGTGTAACATGGGATTTGAGGAAGCTGGCGCTGAAAGGAAGCTGCAACTAGCAAAATTAGAGAACCTTTGCCTAGAAGCATATGACAACTCTAGGCGATACAAAGAGAAGATGAAGGCTGTGGATGACAGGCACATAAAAAGGAGAGAGTTCAGACCTGGGAGTTGGTTCTCCTTTATAACTCCAGACTGAAGCTCATGCCAGGCAAGCTGAGATCAAGATGGGAAGGTCCCTACAGAGTAGAAAAGGCAGAGCCATACAGAGTCTTTCACCTGCGTCATCCTTCTAGCTCCAAATTCATCAAGGTCAATGGACATCGCCTAAAACTTTATCATGGTGAGAAGATAAAGGAACACAAAGAGCTAGAGGTCTTCCTCTTGGAGGACCCACCAACAGAAGCAGAATGAGCCTGAAGACCGTCCAAATTAAGGACGTAAAAGCAAAGTGCTAGGTGGGAGACAACCTACCATGGTATGATCGTTTCTTTTCAGTCTTAGTTTTATTTTATTTTATTCTACATTATTTTTATTAGTGTTCATTCACAATTTCTGCATATTCATCTGCATGCTGCATTCTGCATTAAAAAAAAAAGAAGAAGCACACGACGCGCAAGCGTCCCTGACGCGTACGCGTCATATGTGCATGCGAAACAAAGAAGAATGAAATAGAAAGTTACGCGGGAGCATGGCTGGAGGCGTGCTTTAGGTAGAAACATGCCCACGCGTACGCGTCCCTGACGCGTCCGCGTCACTTGAAAAATCAGCCATCCACGCGTACGCGTGACCCTACAAATCGGCGTAAATGGGTGTATGGCCAGAGAGTTATGAAGGAGTGGGACTGGAATTGTGCTGGAAGCATAAGCCCTATCACGCATACACATCCCTAATATGTATGCGTCGTTTTCCAATTCAGGCCATTCATGCGTACGCGTCCCTGACGCGCACGCTTCACCCCAAATTTTGGCAAATGTGCGAATTGAAGAGAGAGTTGTGCGTGTGTGAGGCTGCCTCCGCGCCAATAGCACAATTCAAGTCACGCGTTGATGCCAGGGCATCTTGGTCAGTTTCACTGACCTTTTGTTTACTGTTTTAGGGTAGTTTCATGCATTTTCTTAGTAAATAAGCAAGTTTTGGTAAAAATACACTTATACCTTGATTCAAGCAAACAGTGTGAACTTTACATGATTTCGTGAGAATTTTGCAAGAATTGAATGATAGAATGGATGATGCATGGTCTCATGATTAAGAACCAAGCTTTGATGCACTTTATTTGCTTGATTTCATGACAAAGGAAGCAAGGAAGAGCCACGTTAGCAGCCACGTTAGTCTAACTAACGTGACCACCACTAAGGTGGAATGGGAGTAAGTTTGCAGCGTTAATGGAAAAAGTGATCACCAATAACGCCTTCGAAAGCCATCATAGCCCACGTTAGTTGCCACATTAATTACATTAGCGTGGGAGCTAACGTGGAGGAAAAGGGGAGCTCCAACGTTAGTGGTAAAAGTGAATGCCACTAACGTTCCAAAAGGGCACACCTGGCCACGTTAAGAGTCACGTTAATCCAATTAATATGAACTCTAATGTGGGAGGAGCAAGGAATCACCAACGTTAGTGACACTCACCTTTGTCACTAATGTTGGACTAAGCCAATATTGCCCACGTTAGTGGTCACGTTAAGACCACTAACGTGAAGGGTAAGGTAGAGCAAGGAATGATAGACCAACGTTAGTGACACTCACCTTTGTCACTAACGATGGAGATGGCAATCACCACCACGTTTGTGGTCACGTTAATGCAATTAACGTGAGGCACTAACGTGGGAAGAAGGGGCGTTTGAAACGTTAGTGACAAAGGTGAGTGTCACTAACGCTCTCGAAACTTGGGCATACCCATGTTAAGGGCCATGTTAGTTACACTAACGTGGATCACTAACGTGGGGAAAAGAAGCAAGGAGCAACGTTATGAAAAAATGGTGAATTCCAATAACGTTTGCGAAGGACCAAGAGCCAACGTTAGTGGTCACGTTAGTGCCACTAACGTTGAAGTTAACGTGGGTTAATTAGGTTTGGAGCGTTAGTAAAAAAGGTTATCGTCACTAATGTTTTCAAACTCAAATTTACACTTAACGTTAATGCCACTAACGTCCTAACTAACTTGCTACCATGCCTGACTCACTTTCTCTCTGCAAGCAAAGCTAAGCCCAATGAAGTCTGTAACTGCTTCAACTAAAGATCAACGGCCCATATCCAAGACTTGAAGAGCCAACTAAAAGATCAGAAGAGTAGTATATATAGGGGTAGTTTTGAACTGGTAAAGAAGCTTGGCATTTTGGAGAACTACACTCTGTATATTTTACTTTCTCTACAACTTCTATTTTTTAGAATGTACTTTTCATTTTTGCTTTCCATTCCCAGAGCTATGAACAACTAAACCCCTTTTCATTAGGTTAGGGAGCTCTGTTGTAATTGATGGATCAATAATAGTTTTCATTATTCTTCTTCTTTCTTTTCTCTTGATTTTACTAGAAAGCTTTCGTTCTTCATCCAATTGGTTAGCTATCTTGGAAGAGAAGCTTTCCATAATTGGATCTCCTCGGAACCTTGGAAGAGGAATGAGGAGATCATGCTTGAAATGCTTTCTCATGCTGGACCAAATTGGGATTTGGATGGATATAGTGACATATAATCCTACCAACACTTTGATTTGGGAATGTATGTGGTATAATCAGTGACCAAACTTCATCTCTTCTCATGAGCAATTAAATCAAGGAATTGGGTAATTGTTCAATCTTAGAGAGATTGGGTTACCAAGGAATTGGGATCCAATCACTTAAGATTGCCAAGGAGATCAATGAATGCATTGATTGAGGAAGAGATGAAGATGAACTTGATCCGGAGAATACAACATCTCCTAAGCCTAATGAATCCCCCATTTCTGATCTTACCCATTCTCTTTATTTTCTGCCATTTACTTTTATGCTTATCTTCCCAATTTCCCATTTAAGATTTTGCAATTTACTTTCTGCAATTTATATTCTGCCATTTATTTCCAGTATTTACAATTTCTGTTATTTACTTTCCCACCATTTAATCTTTTGCAATTCTTAACTCAAATTCTGCTTAGCTCAACTAGAATATTCCTCTAATTAAAGTTGCTTGACCAATCAATCCCTGTGGGATTCGACCTCACTCTATTGTGAGTTTTTACTTGACGATAATTCGGTATACTTGCCGAAGGGAAATTTGTTGAAAGACAAGTTTTCGTGCATCAAGTTTATGGCGCCGTTGCCAGGGATTGATTTTGTATCAACAATGATTAAATTGGTGGATAACTAGATTGAGCATTTTTCTTTTGTTCTGTTTAATTCCATTTGAGTGATTTACTTTCAGTCTTAGCTATTTTCTTTCCTTTACCCCTTACCCGCCTGTGGTGTTTTCTTCATTGTTTACAAATAAGTTCACTAACCCACTAACTGTTTGATATATTGCATCACTCACACTAACAGCATTTCTAACTAGAGTACTTTCTGCATTTATCTCCTTCTTGCTTTTGCCTTGTTGGTTGTATGACAGGTAGAAGAAGCAGGGCTTCAACTTCCTTTGATTCTGAACCTGAGAGGACCTTCCTTAGATTAAGGAGGGAAGCAAGAGGAAAGAGAGTCGTTGGTGCTGAGGAAGAGGAGGAGTATTTTGAACCAGACATGGAGGAGAATGTGGAGAACCACCATGAAGAAGAAGCTTACAACCATGCCAGAGAAGGACCAGCAAATCATGCTGGGCAAGAGAGAAGAGTTCTGGGCTCTTATATCAATCCAAACCCAGGAAACTGTGGAAGTAGCATCCAAAAGCCAACCATACATGCCAATAACTTTGAGCTAAAACCCCAGCTCATCACCCTTGTTCAGAACAACTGTGCATTCGGAGGAAGCGCCCAAGAAGACCCCAATCAACATCTCACCACCTTCCTAAGGATATGTGATACTGTGAAGTCTAATGGTGTTCATCCTGACACTTATAGACTGCTTTTGTTTCTCTTTTCACTCAAGGATAAAGCATCTAAATGGCTGGAATCCTTCCCGAAGGAGAGTCTGACAACCTGGGAAGATGTGGTGAAAAAATTCTTGGCGAGATTCTACCCTCCTCAAAGAATCAATAGGTTGAGAGCTGAGGTACAAACCTTCAGGCAACATAATGGTGAAACTCTCTATGAAGCATGGGAGAGGTTTAAGGACTTGACAAGAAGGTGCCCGCCAGATATGTTCAATGAATGGGTGCAATTACACATCTTCTATGAGGATCTTTCTTATGAATCAAAGAAGGCAGTAGACCACTCATCTGGGGGATCTCTGAACAAGAAGAAGACCATTGAAGAGGCCATATATGTTATCGAGACTGTAGCTGAGAATGACTACTTCTATGCCTCTGAAAGGGGCAACACTCGAGGAGTGATGGAGCTGAACAACATGGACGCTCTGCTAGCTCAAAACAAGATAATCACCAAGCAACTGGCTAACCTTACCAAGCAGATGGAAAGAAAACAAGTTGCAGCAGTCACCACCTCATCAGCAGCTCAAGAAGGAGTGAATGTAGAGGAAGAGGGTGACCAGGAACAAGCCAACTATATTGAAAACTCACCTAGGCAGACCCATGATCCATACTCCAAAACTTATAATCCTGGTTGGAGGAACCACCCAAACTTTGGGTGGGGAAATCAACAGGATCAAGGCCAAGATCAGAGACGTCACAACCCCAACAACAATGCAACTCACCAACATTCCACACAGAGACCATATCAAAACTCACCTAACAATACCTCTCAACATTCATATCAAAACCAAAATGGCCCTTCTTACCCCTCCAACCTCAACTCACCATCACCATCTGAAGATAGACTTTCCAGAATTGAGACCCTACTTGGAGGAATATGCAAGGAAATCCAAGATAACAAAGTGTTCAAGGAGGAGGTGTGAGCTAATATAAAAAACCAGGGAGACACCATCAAGAGGCTGGAGTCTCAAGTGGGATACCTCTCTCAGTAGATTCCCAAACCTACTGATAGCTTTTCAAGTGACACAAAGAAAAATCCGAGAGGTGAAGCAAGGAAAGTAAGATGGGAAGAATGCAAGGTGGTCACTATAAGTGATAAGGGGACTGAGGAAGAACTGAACAAACCCTTAGAATACTCTCAAGATATTCCAATAGAGAAGCAAGAAGGGGGTGACCAAGAACCTAACTCCACACAGAAGAAGGAGTTAAGGGAGAAGGAGATTCTGAACCTTATGCACCCTTTCCCCAAAGACTCAAGGGTGGTGTAGAAAGGAGAATGTACTTAAAGTTCCTCAACATGTTTGCATCCCTTCATGTAAACATACCATTTATCAAGGCTCTCCAACAAATGCCCTCATACATTAAATGTATGAAAGAGCTGCTGACCAAGAAAAGCTCACTAAAGGGAGGACAAACAATAGTGATGAATAAGGAATGCAGTGCTCTCATTCAACCAGAGTTACCTACAAAAAGAAAGGATTCAGGGAGTTTTCACATTCCCTGTGCTATAGGAGAAACAAGGTTTGACAAAGGACTCTGTGACCTGGGGCAAGTATCAACTTAATGCCTTTATCCCTCATGAAGAAGCTTTAGATCAACGAGCTAATGCCCACAGACGTAGTCATCAAGCTGGCTGACAAAACTAAAAAACAAGCAATAGGAGTGGTTGAAAACGTGGTAGTAAAGGTTGGGAACTACTTCCTTCCCACAGACTTTGTTATCTTGGAGATGGAAGAGAGTCACCTCCACCCAATCATATTGGGAAGACCATTCCTACCCACAGCCAGAGCACTTATAGATGTGGAGCGAGGAGAGCTAATACTGAGGATACATGATGAACAACTCACCTTCAATGTCTTCAAACCCTCACAAGAAGCAGATCAAGAAAACAAGGAACCAAGGGAAGATCACAATATGGCACTGGTGGAAGAAACAAGCACTGAAGCACAAACGGTACACCTGGGAATCCCTTTGATTGGTAAATAAAACAGTCAAAAGGTGCAACAGCTAAAGGAAATCCAAGAGGAGCTAAAACCACCAGAGTCATACGAGACCAGAAACAAAATTTCCCTGGAAAAGGAGGCCACAAGGAGCAGGGTAGCATTAAAAAAAACAAGGAAGAAGGCACCAAGGGGATGGAGGAACAAGAAAATCCCTATAGAGGATTTCTCTCCATGGAATAAAGTAATATCTGCTCATTTCCCAGTTATTCTACCTCATCTACCCACCATTCCATCTCAGCTACCTAAAGTCTATACCATCAGCAGAGTTCTATCCTTGGAACATGTGGAGATTCTTAATGAAGCCAACAGAGACAGATTCACTGCGAGAGGGGAAGATTTGAAGCATTACCAACCACCCTGACAAAGGCAAAACATCAAGCTAATGACGTTAAAGAAGCGCTTCATGGGAGGTAACCCATGTTTTATGTGTTTTATATCCTTTCAGTTTCTTTTTAGGATGTTTAAAGTAGTTAATAAAGCAAGGTTCATGAATTCCAAATCAACTTTGACAAACACTTAGATGAACCCTTGTATGCAACATATAGTGAACAACAAGTTTGGTGTTCCAGGCAAACTAAGAGAACAAGAACACAATTCATATTGTGTTACTCTTAGAGCCTTAATCAACCCTTTTTACACCACATGGTCACAAACTAAGTTTGGTGTCACCAATGTTGCATATATGAACAATTAATCAGTCAGTTGGGTTGTATTCATGAATAGCACTTAGTTATTTAAAAACAAAAATTTTTTAAAAAAGTAGTTATTCCACTTTCTAATTTTACCGCCACTATCCGAACTCATTAGTTCCCTTTATCTTGTAGGAGAAATGAAGTGAAGATTGGACGAAATTGATGGGACAATTGAAGAAGGAGGGTTCGGCCACTTCACAAAGGGGGACTATACACATGTCTTCAAAGGGAATGCATTGGGAAATGTTTCCATGCAATATTGGAATGAGAATATCCTTGGGGACCGAACCAACCCCATCATAAAAGTGGTGATCCTTGTGCTCATTTCATGCTAAACCCCATCCGTCCATTATTAGCCTACACCATCAATCCACACCTTTCATTTACTCACTACTTTTCTATATAAGTGGCTCCTTGTCCGTACCTCTTTACATGCCAATTTCCCTTTCTTTATACTTCTCACTCTCGGAACACACCTTCAACACCTCTTATTCCATCAAAAGCACTCTCACCCACTCCCTTAGCTACACCCTATCCTAACCCAGCCAAATTCCATCATCTATCCATACCCTTCAACACCTTCACATATCAAAAGTCACTCATGGGATCATCGAGCTCCAAGAGGAGAAAGGGAAAGGGACCGGTGGAGAGTATTCCTTTTAATGAAGGGAGGTTCAAGACCGCCTTCCATGAGCTTCAATTTGAACGGATAAAGCACAAGAAAATATTGCCAGAATTGACATTCCAGTTCAATGATGATGAATGCCCGCAATTTAGAGAGAAAATTGAACAAAGGGGTTGGCAAGAGCTCACGAACCCAGAAATAAGGATAAATGTAAATCTCATTAAGGAGTTCTATGCCAATGTGGCCAGAGAAGATACCACCAAGTCCCCTACCTTCAGTAGCTATGTGAGAGGAACAGAGGTAGATTTCAGTCCCAATGCCATAATGAGTACTCTTCATTTGAGATCACAACCCTCTGACAAGCCAAGTTATCAAGCAAGAATAAGTAATGGCCCCGACAATGATGAGCTTGAAGAAATTGTGAACGACATGTGTGTCATAGGATCAGATTGGGAAAGGTATTCGGATAAGAGGCCACGATTCATTAGAAGAGGATATCTCATCCCGGAAGCCAAGGGATGGTTTGAGCTCATGAGAAGATCTATCCTTCCAGTCTCAAACAATTATGAGGTCAACATTGCTCGAGCTACTATGTTACATTGCATTATGAGGGGTGGAGACATCAATGTACATGAAATTATAGTTGAGGGAATCCAAGAAGCAGCCAAAAAGAGTGATCCGAGTGCTCGACTTTTGTACCCCAGTACCATCCTGAGACTATGTATGAAAGCCAAGGTGGTCTTTGAAGATAGCAATCCAAATTGGATAAACCCTGGAAGGTTAGTTATGCTTCAGTGCATAACATATGTAGTACCTGCTCAACAACAAAGAAGGCCTCAAATAAGGAAAAGAACATCACAAGAAGAACCTCATCAAGAAGAACCTCAACAAATAGAATACCAGCAAGAAGAGCAATACGATCCAACCAATATCAATCTGGTTCACATTCAAGGAGCCATTGAAGATCTAGCAAGGAGATATATGGAAGGGCAAGAACAGTAATTACACTTTCAATCCCAAAGGATAGATCGTCAAGAAGAACTCCTCTCTAATTGGATGAATCAACAAGGAGAGTGGCAGAAACGACAAATGAAGCAGCAACAGGAGCATCACTCCCAGCTCACCCAAGCCATCAATCAAGTAAATGAAAGGCAAGAGCATCAAGATAAACGCCTTCAAGAACTCAACCAACGTCAGTTAGCTCAGATGAGAACATTCAACGAGTTTAGTGTGCTTAATGAAGGACGGCAACTCCACAGGGAAGAATTTAATATAAACACTCAGGCCAAGTTGACTTATATGGCTGGGCACATGCACAATTTGCACTCTGCCATCCCAAGGTATGACACAGTTCACAAAGACCTGACAGAACAAGAGGAGGGGAAAGTGAAACAACAGAAGGAAATGAGGATTCAAGCAATCAAGAAGGACACAAAGAGGATAAACAAAAGAGAGAGCATGGGCATCCCCATGAGTAAAAGGTGGTGGAGTTCCCTCTTCGTTTTATCTTTTTCAAGTTTAAATAAGGAAAATCATGTATGAAATCAATGTTCTAAAAACCGGACCGGACCGGCCAATTGAACCGGTTTAACCGGGAACTGGCATAGAAAACGGTCCGGTCCTCTTACTAAAACTGCTGATGACAAAACCGCTAGAAAACCGCTGAACCGGCCGATAACCGGTCGGTTGGACCGGATCGAAAACCGACCGGTTCGTATAAAACGCCGTCGTTTTGATTTTGTTAAGGGAAAAAAAAAAGGAAAACCCACCCACTCGACGCGAGTTACTCCCTTCACCCCACCAAAACACACCCTCCTTTGAAAGACAACACAGAACACACAGCAAGAGCAAGCCCTAGCTCCTTCCCAACCCAAAAATCAAGCTTCTTGGACGGAACCGCCTCCGCCGTTCGTCTGTGTCGGCGTCTCCGTGGCCTCTTCCTTCTCCTTCTCCATGGCGTCTCCCCTTTCTAGTTCGGCACGTCTTCCATTCACAGGTGAAATCGCTGCTCGAGGCCTTCAGCTGTTGCGCCGTGGTGTCGCTGTCGTCCCGCCGTCGTCTTCCGCTGTCAGTGGAAGGTTAGTGAAACTGTGATTTACTGATTTGAGGTTAGTGAAAAGTTGAGTCTGTTACTCTGTTTTAAGGATTTGAGGTTGAATTTGTGATTTGTGATTTCTTGGGTCTTTTGTAATGCTGTTGATTTGAGTTTGGAATTTATGATTACTGACTAGTGACTTGTTAAGCTGCTGTTTTGTTATTGCACTGAGTGTTTTAAATTTGGAATTTGTGACAAGTGATTTGTGATTTGTGATTGGTGATTTTGTTATGCTGCTGTTTTGATGGCTCTGTTTTGTAATTGTTAGTTGCTGATAGCTTTGAAATTTTTGTTCAAATTTACTGATGGCTCTGTTTTGTAATTACTAGTTGCTGATGACTCTGAAATATGAGGGGGTTGTAACTTTAGTTAAATCAACACTAATTTAATGGCCACTTTAATTTCTTAAGAAAATCCTTCTCTCATTCACTTTTTAGATTTTGTACTATGTCTAAATCTGGAGAATTTGTAAATTTTTGTGCCTTGCAAATAAATGAATGATGATGCAGGTAACATGAAAGACAAATTTTTTCGGATGTAGGTGAAGATATAGATGAGATGTATGATGAATTGTTTAAAATTTATGGAAAAGTGGTATTTAAAAGGAAAGATCAAAAGCCTGCTACTGTAGAGGTTGATGATGATGCCGAAAGCCTATCGTGTAAGCCTCAAAAGCAGTATATTAAACTTGCAACTTCGTTTTTATATGCAATCTATCACTTTTAGTGGCGTGTCTTATATCAGGTTTCTTCTTGTATTTTGATAAAGATCATATGGAAATAAAATCAAATGCTGGTTGTTGCTGAATGAGTGGGGTAGCTACCTGTTAATGCCATATATAAATAAACTGATGAATGATGATGATGGTAGTAGAAGGAGAGTCAAAGTGTATAGGTAGTTGGTGATATGTTATGCTTTCTTATTCAATGACTACTTGTTATGTTGATACCTCAACTTGGAAACAACACTAGATCCCGTTTATAGCTTGCTCAGCAAGAAGAATCTGTTGCTAAGAGAGCTCTCTTACAACAGATGATTGCAACGTTGCCTAAGATTAAACCGAAAAGGTCATCTTGCAAGGTTCAGGTTCATGTTCAGTTAGCATAATACCACAGAATGATCAACATTTTTCTAACTGGACTAGCTCAACATTCTGTTGAAATTGATAATCCTTTGTCTCCTGACATTTCTAAATTAGAATCTGAGGTGTTAAGTGATCCTGTTAACCCTTAAAGTCAAAATTTAATATTTAGATATTTTTTTTACTATTTAACCTTTGAGTTTGTATTTGGATAAGATCATATGAATTTGGTTGATGATTTTTTGTGTAGTGTTTAGATGTTTATTTATAATTTATTTATTATTTTATTCTAAAACAATTTTTTCGGTTGAACCACTGGTTAGACCGGTTGGACCAGTGAACCAGTAAACCAGTGACTAAAGTGGTTTGATGACCGGTCTGGTTTTCAAAACCTTGTATGAAATAGAACATGCTTCCATAGTATCTTAGGAATTTTCAATTCTGTCTTTAGAATTTTCAGTTATTAAGTCTATGTGTGCTGGTCTAAGTTCCCTATTTTCATTTTCATCTTTCCTAAGTGTATGCTTGTCCTTTAGGCTAAATAAAAGAAAGTGTTATGAAAAACAAGAGTGGATTCATCTTGTAAAGTAAGTTCTCAATGTTTGTGGTATGGTAATTGATTAGCTAAGTTGGTTCACCAACAAGGTATATAGGCAACTGTATGCTCTAAATCACATGCTTGAAACACATCCTATGAGATTAGCCAAACAACAAGATCCTAATAAGAAAAAGAGAAAGAACAAAAAGAGTTTGAAAAAGAAAGAAAATAATAAAAAATAAGGCTAGGCACCAAGGGTCTGAATCTTGAGGCATATGTCTGTGGTGCTCCTGTGCAAAGGATATGCTTGGATGAATAAGCTCTCAGGGATGCCTTATCACTTGGTAACTTGGGTTAACTAACCCGGAATTATCAGCTGAAAGTCCACTATCAAGAGCAACCTTTGCTACAGAACACTTAGTATCCTAAAGAGGTACTGGAAACCAAGGTCTCAAGAAAGAAAATAACAAACCATGTGCCTGTGGTGTGTATGTATGGGGGAAAGAGACTTGAGGGAGTAAGTCCTTAGGGGTGTCTTAACACCTAGCACCTTGTACCAACTGGTTCGGGAGTGGCTGAAAGCTTATCTTAAAGAGTCGCCCTCTTACAGAGAACTTAGCCCAAGAATACAATAAACCCTGGAAAAGAGGGAGGATCAATAAATAAGAAGTCTCATAGGGTGCAATCAAGTGAGGGTTCAAGGGCATGATAAGGACCTGAAAACCAGTAAAAGAATGAACCTAAGTTGCTATGCATGAAACCCCATAGACCAAGAACTTGCCTTCTTTAATAATGATTTGTTTCTCTTGTTCTTTCATTTATCATTCTTATGTTTCAGTACTTGCTTAGGGACAAGCAAGCTTTAAGTTTGGTGTTGTGATGCCAGGGCATCTTGGCTAGTTTCACTGACCTTTTCTTTACTGTTTTAGGGTAGTTTCATGCATTTTCTTAGTAAATAAGCAAGTTTTGGGTAAAAATACACTTATACCTTGATTCAAGCAAACAGTATGAACTTTACATGATTTCATGAGATTTTTGCATGAATTGAATGATAGAATAGATGATGCATGGTCTCATGATTAAGAACCAAGCTTTGATGCACTTTATTTGCTTGATTTCAGGACAAAAGAAGCAAGGAAGAGCCACATTAGCAGCCACGTTAGTCTAACTAACGTGACCACTAACGTGGAATGGGAGTAAGTTTCCAACGTTAATGGAAAAAGTGATCACCAATAACGCCTTCGAAAGCCATCATATCCCACGTTAGTTGCCACGTTAATGGTTAATTACATTAACGTGGGAGATAACGTGGAGGAAAAGGGGAGCTCCAACGTTAGTGGTAAAAGTGAATGCCACTAACATTCCAAAAGAGCACACTTGGCCACGTTAAGAGTCACGTTAATCCAATTAACGTGAACTCTAACATGGGAGGAGCAAGGAATTGCCAACGTTAGTGACACTCACCTTTGTCACTAACGTTGGACTAAGCCAATATTGCCCACGTTAGTGGTCACGTTAAGACCACTAACGTGAAGGGTAACGTGGAGCAAGGAATGATAGGCCAACGTTAGTGACACTCACCTTTGTCACTAACGATGGAGATGGCAATCACCACCACGTTAGTGGTCACGTTAATGCAATTAACGTGAGGCACTAACGTGGGAAGAAGGGGCGTTTGAAACGTTAGTAACAAAGGTGAGTGTCACTAACGCTCTCGAAACTTAGGCATACCCACGTTAAGGGCCACGTTAGTTACACTAACATGGATCACTAACGTGGGGAAAAGAAGCAAGGAGCAACGTTATTGGAAAAGGTGAATGCCAATAACGTTTGCGAAGGACCAAGAGCCAATGTTAGTGGTCACGTTAGTGCCACTAATGTTGAAGTTAACGTGGGTTAATTAGGTTTGGAGGGTTAGTGAAAAAGGTTATCATCACTAACGTTTTCGAACCCAAATTTACACTTAACGTTAATGCCACTAACGTCCTAACTAACTTGCTACCATGCCTGACTCACTTTCTCTCTGCAAGCAAAGCTAAGCCCAATGAAGTCTGTAACTGCTTCAACTAAAGATCAACGGCCCATATCCAAGACTTGAAGAGCCAACTAAAAGATCAGAAGAGTAGTATATATAGGGGTAGTTTTGAACTGGTAAAGAAGCTTGGATTTTGGAGAACTACACTCTGTATATTTTACTTTCTCTGCAACTTCTATTTTTTAGAATGTACTTTTCATTTTTGCTTTCTATTCCCAGAGCTATGAACAACTAAACCCCTTTTCATTAGGTTAGGGAGCTCTGTTGTAATTGATGGATCAATAATAGTTTTCATTATTCTTCTTCTTTCTTTTCTCTTGATTTTACTAGAAAGCTTTCGTTCTTCATCCAATTGGTTAGCTATCTTGGAAGAGAAGCTTTTCATAATTGGATCTCCTCAGAACCTTGGAAGTGGAATGAGGAGATCATGCTAGAAATTCTTTCTCATGCTGGATGATGAGCGGATAATTTATACGCTTTTTGGCATTGTTTTTAGTATGTTTTTAGTAGAATCTAGTTACTTTTAGGGATGTTTTCATTAGTTTTTATGTTAAATTCATATTTCTAGACTTTACTATGAGTTTGTGTGTTTTTCTGTGATTTCAGGTATTTTCTGGCTGAAATTGAGGGACTTGAGCAAAAATCAGATTCAGAGGTTGAAGAAGGACTGCTGATGTTGTTGGATTCTGACCTCCCTACACTCAAAATGGATTTTCTGGAGCTACAGAACTCGAAATGGCGCGCTTCCAATTGCGTTAGAAAGTAGACATCTAGGGCTTTCCAGAAATATATAATAGTCCATACTTTTTCTAAGTTTAGATGACGCAAACTTGCGTTCAACGCCAGCTCTCTGCCCAATTCTAGCGTCCAGCGCCAGAAACAAGTTGCAAAGTGGAGTTCAACACCCAAAATGGCACAAAAGCTAGAGTTCAACTCCAAGAATGACCTCTCCATGTGTAGACTTCAAGCTCAGCCCAAGCACACACCAAGTGGGCCCCGGAAGTGGATTTATGCATCAATTACTTACTTCTGTAAACCCTAGTAGCTAGTTTAGTATAAATAGGACTTTTTACTATTGTATTAGACATATTTGGATTATCTTTTGATCTATTGATCACGTTTGGGGGCTGGCCACTCGGCCATGCCTACCCTCTGTTCACTTATGTATTTTTATACGGTAGAGTTTCTGCACTCCATAAATTAAGGTGTGGAGCTCTGCTGTTCCTCAAAGATTAATGCAAAGTACTACTGTTTTTCTATTCAACTCAACTTATTCCGCTTCTAAGATATTGAAAACTCCATAATTATTTTATATCCGCCCGACTGAGATTTACAAGGTGACCATAGCTTGCTTCATACCAACAATCTCCGTGGGATCGACCCTTACTCACGTAAGGTTTATTACTTGGACGACCCAGTGCACTTGCTGGTTAGTTGTATCGAAGTTGTGACAAATTATGAATTGAGATTAGAGCACCAAGTTTTTGGATCCATTGCCAGAGATCACAATTTCGTGCACCAACTTTTTGGCACCGTTGCCGGGGATTGTTCGAGTTTGGACAACTGACGGTTCATCTTGTTGCTCAGATTGGGTAACTTTCTTTTTGTTTTCTTTTCAAAAAAGTTTTCAAAAATTTTTCAAAAAATCTTTCAAAAATTTCTCCTTTGTTTTCGAAAAAAAATTTTAAAATAAAAATGTTTTCAAAAATATATTTTTCTTCAGAATTTTTAAGAATGAATTCTAGAGTTTCATAAAGCATGCTTGGCTATAAAACCATGTCTAAATTCTTTTGGACAGAGGTTTTGGCTTAAAATTGAATGAATTACTCCCATATTTATGCTAAAGCTTGACTGGCTATTAAGCCATCTCTAACCCTCAGATTGGAACTTTAGACTAAGAATTGAAGATTCCTGGAATTCATATTAAAAATTTTGAAATCCTTATTTTCCTTTTCAAATAATTTTTGAAAAATCCAAAAAAAAAATTAGAAAATCATAAAAATAAAAAATATTTCATGTTTCTTGTTTGAGTCTTGAGTCAAGTTGAAAGTTTGGTGTCAATTGCATATTCATCTTGCATTTTTTGAAAAAATTCATGCATTCATAGTGTTCTTCATGATCTTCAAGTTGTTCTTGGTAAGTCTTCTTGTTTGATCTTGATGTTTTCTTGTTTTGTGTTGTATGGTGTTTTTCATATGCATTCTTGAATTCTTAGTGCCTAAGCATTAAAGATTTCTAAGTTTGGTGTCTTGCATGTTTTCTTTGCATATAAAAATTTTCAAAAATATGTTTTTGGTGTTCATCTTGACATTCAAAGTGTTCTTGGTGTTCATCTTGACATGCATAGCATTCTTGCATGCATTCATTGTTTTGATCTAAAAATTTCATGCATTGCATCATTTTAGTGTTTTTCCCTCTCATCATTAAAAATTCAAAATTCAAAAAAAAATTATCTTCCCCTTTTTCTCTCTCAAAATTTCGAAAATTAGATTTGAATTTTTCAAAAATTTTTAAAAATCTAGTTGTTTCTAATGAGTCAAATCAAATTTTCAGTTTAAAAATCCTATCTTTTTCAAAATCTTTTTCAGAAAATCAAATCTTTTTCATTTTTCTTAGTTATTTTCGAAAATTATAAAAATATTTTTCAAAAATCTTTTTCTTAATTTTATCTCATAATTTTCGAAAATAACATCATCAATTAATGTTTTGATTCAAAAATTTCAAGTTTGTTACTTGCTTGTTAAGAAAGATTCAAACTTTGAGTTCTAGAATCATATCTTGTGATTTCTTGTGAATCAAGTCATTAATTGTGATTTTAAAAATCAAATCTTTTTCAAAACTAATTTCAATCATATCTTTTCAAAAATATCTTCTTATCTTATCTTTTTCAAAAATTTGATTTCAAAATACCTTTTCTAACTTCCTAACTTCTTATCTTTTCAAAATTTGCTTCAACTAACTAACTAACTTTTTGTTTGTTCCTTATCCTTTTCAAAACTACCTAACTAACTCTCTCTCTCTAATTTTTGAAAATATCTTCCCTCTTTTTCAAAAATTCTTTTTAATTAAAATTTTCGAAAACACCGTCCCTCTTTTTCAAAATTTCTTTTTAATTAACTAATTATTTTAATTTTTTATTTTAATTCTCGAAAACTACTAACCTTTTTCAAAATCTATTTTCGAAAATCACTAACTTTTTTTCAAAAATTATTTTCGAAAATTCCCCTTCTCTGTTATTTTTCTGTTATCTCTTTTTCATATGAGCAGGAGCAAGAACAAGAATATTCTTGTTGAAGCAGATCCAGAACCTGAAAGGACTCTGAAGAGGAAACAAAGAGAAGCTAAATTACAACAATCCAGAGATAACCTTTCAGAAATTTTCGAACAGGAGGAGGAGATGGCAGCCGAAAATAATAATAATGCAAGGAGGATGATTGGTGACTTTACTGCACCAAATTCCAATTTACATGGAAGAAGCATCTCCATCCCTACCATCGGAGCAAACAATTTTGAGCTGAAACCTCAGCTAGTTTCTCTGATGCAGCAGAACTGCAAGTTTCATGGACTTCCATCTGAAGATTCTTTTCAGTTCTTAACTGAATTCTTGCAGATCTGTGATACTGTTAAGACTAATGGAGTAGATCCTGAAGTCTACAGGCTCATACTTTTCCCTTTTGCTGTAAGAGACAGAGCTAGAGTGTGGTTGGACTCTCAACCCAAAGACATCCTGAACTCTTGGGATAAGCTGGTCACGGCTTTCTTAGCCAAGTTCTTTCCTCCTCAAAAGCTGAGCAAGCTTAGAGTGTATGTTCAAACCTTCAGACAGAAAGAAGGTGAATCCCTCTATGAAGCTTGGGAAAGATACAAGCAGCTGACCAAAAAGTGTCCTTCTGACATGCTTTCAGAATGGACCATCCTGAATATATTCTATGATGGTTTATCTGAGCTATCAAAGATGTCATTGGATACTTCTGCAGGTGAATCCATTCACCTAAAGAAAACGCCTGCAGAAGCTCAAGAACTCATTGACATGGTTGCTAATAACCAGTTCATGTACACTTCTGAGAGGAATCCTGTGAGTAATGGGACGCCTATGAAGAAGGGAGTTATTGAAATTGATACTCTGAATGCCATATTGGCTCAGAACAAAATATTGACTCAGCAAGTCAATATGATTTCTCAGAGTCTGAATGGAATGCAAGCTGCATCCAACAGTACTCAAGAGGCATCTTCTGAAGAAGAAGCTTATGATCTTGAGAACCCTGCAATAGCAGAGGTGAATTACTTAGGTGAACCTTATGGAAACACCTATAATCCATCATGGAGAAATCATCCAAATCTCTCATGAAAGGATCAACAAACGCCTCAACAAGGCTTTAATAATGGTGGAAGATACAGGTTTAGCAATAGCAAGCCTTTTCCATCATCCACTCAGCAACAGACAGAGAACTCTGAACAAAATACCTCTAATTTAGCAACATAAAAAGCTTCTCTCAAAACAGCGTCAACTAGAGCCCCCACAGTCAAACTCTAAGTTTGGTGTTGGGAGGCCACAACCAAACTCTAAGTTTGGTGTTGAACTCCCATATCCAAACTCTAAGTTTGGTGTTGGGGAGTCTCAACAAAGCTCTGCACATCTGTGAGGCTCCATGAGAGCCCACTGTCAAGCTATTGACATTAAAGAAGCGCTTGTTGGGAGGCAACCCAATTTTTATTTACCTAATTTTCATTGTTTTTCATGTTTTATTAGGTTCATGATCATGTGGAGTCATAAAATAAATCAAAAAATTGAAAACAGAATCAAAAACAGCAGAAAAAAAATCACACCCTAGAGGAAGACCTTACTGGCGTTTAAACGCCAGTAAGAAGCATGTTTTGGGCGTTCAACGCTAGAACAGAGCATGGTTCTGGCGCTGAATGCTAGAAATGGGCAGCATCTGGGCGTTTGAACGCCAGAAATGCACCCTGGAGAAGAGCTGGCGCTGAACGCCCAGAACAAGCATGGTTCTGGCGTTCAACGCCAGAAATAGGCAACAAATGGGCGTTCAACACCCAGAACAAGCACCAATCTGGCGCTGAACGCCCAGAGTTGTGTGCAAGGGAATTTTTCATGCCTAATTTGGTGCAAGGTTGTAAATCCTTGAACACCTCAGGATCTGTGGACCCCACAGGATCACCTCAGGATCTGTGGACCCTACAGGATCCCCACCTACCTCCACTCACTTCTTCTCATCCCTCTTTCACACAATCCCATAAACACTCTTCCCCAAAACCCTTCACTAATCACCTCAATCTCTCTTCCCCATCACCTCTTCACCACTCACATCCATCCACTCTCCCCCATAAACCTACCTCATAAACTCCACCTACCTTCAAAATTCAAAATCAATTTCCCATCCAAACCCACCCTAAATGGCCGAACTTACCCCCCTTCCCTATATATAACCCTCCATTCTTCCTCATTTTCACACAACACAACCCTCTTTTCTCTTCTTGGCCGAAACACACCTCCCCCCTCCTCTCCATATTTTCTTCTTCTTCTTCTTCATCTATTCTTTCTTCTCTTGCTCGAGGGTGAGCAAAATTCTAAGTTTGGTGTGGTAAAAGCATAAGCTTTTTGTTTTTCCATTACCATTGATGGCACCCAAGACCAGAGAAACCTCAAGAAAGAGCTAAAAATGATTCTTGAAGCAAGAAAAAGCAGCAAAGAACAAAGCTTGCAGAAAAAAAAAAGAAAAAAAAAATAGCGAAAAAAAATAGAAAGAAAAAGAAAAAGCAAGCAGAAAAAGCCAAAAGCTCTTAAAACCAAGAGGCAAGAGCAAAAATCCAGT
>NC_029787.2:49969954-49979299 GCF_000816755.2 Arachis ipaensis | reverse complement strand
ATCTCTATGCGCTTATCTGAAATTCTCACCAATGATTTACATAAGTATTTCTATCCTTCTTTTATTATTTAATTTTCAAAAACTCCATAATTATTTTATATCCGCCTGACTGAGATTTACAAGGTGACCATAGCTTGCTTCATACCAACAATCTCCGTGGGATCGACCCTTACTCACGTAAGGTTTATTACTTGGACGACCCAGTGCACTTGCTGGTTAGTTGTATCGAAGTTGTGATAAATTATGAATTGAGATTAGAGCACCAAGTTTTTGGAGCCATTACCAGATATCACAATTTCGTGTACCACTGGACCAAATTGGGGTTTGGATGGATATAGTGACATATAATCCTACCAACACTTTGATTTGGGAACGTATGTGGTATAATCAGTGACCAAACTTCATCTCTTATCATGAGCAATTAAATCAAGGAATTGGGAAATTGTTCAAGCTTAGAGAGATTGGGTTGCCAAGGAATTGGGATCCAATCACTTAAGATTGCCAAGGAGATCAATGAATGCATTGATTGAGGAAGAGATGAAGATGAACTTGATCAGGAGAATACAACATCTCCTGAGCCCAATGAATCCCCCATTTCTGATCTTACCCATTCTCTTTATTTTCTGCCATTTACTTTTATGCTCATCTTCCCAATTCCCTATTTAAGATTCTGCAATTTATTTTCTGCAATTTATATTCCGCCATTTATTTCCAGTATTTACAATTTCTGTTATTTTCTTTCCCGCCATTTAATCTTTTGCAATTCTTAACTCAATTCTGCTTAGCTCAACTAGAACATTCCTCTAATGAAAGTTGCTTGACCAATCAATCCCTGTGGGATTCGACCTCACTCTATTGTGAGTTTTTACTTGATGACAATTCGGTATACTTGCCGAAGGGAAATTTGTTGAAAGACAAGTTTCCGTGCATCACGCGTACGCGTCCCCCACGCGTGCGCGTCACTTAAAAATAGCCCAACCCACGCGAACGCATGATGTACGCGTCCGTGTCGCAAGCGACACACAGCTAATCCACCTCAGTGCCTGATTTCAAATCTCCCAACCCCCAATCCTAATTATCTTTCTATTATCATTCCTTCTTCTTTCTTCCCCCCTTCCTTCTTCTTTATTCTTTCTTACCTTCTACTACTTTCTTCTTCATCTTCCTCATCAAGGTTCTTTTGTTCTTTCTCTTTTACTCATCCATTATTACTTTAATTTATATTCCCTTCTTCTTTTTCTTCTTAATTTCATTATCTATGTTTTCTTTATTTTTCTTTTTCCTTTTACATCCTTTTAATTGGTGTCAGAAATTTAATTCGGTGATTGTTTTCTTCTATATTTTGCTTGTGGATTTTTAAGGAGTTGTTGACAATTATCACTAATTATTTTTGGGTTACTTGCATGTTCAAATTTAATACTTTCAATAACATCTTTACCATGCATACTAAGTGTTTGTGAAAAAGTCCGTATGGCATTATGAACTTTTAATTATTCTATCCTTCTACTCTAATGCCTGTTTTTCACAAAATCCCTTAAATATTTTATTAATTGAATATAATTGTCAATACAAACGTGATTTTTAGTTTGTTACATTTGATAATCAAATTAAGAAATTAATGCTTGATCTATGCTACTCATGCCTTTGCCAGCATACCAATAAACATATTGTATTCAATTGTCTTAAATTATCATGCTATATTTCCATTGATGTCCTGATCACATGTAGTTGCGACCATGTGTTAACGACATCCTTCTTTACCTTGGCATTGATTATCACTTGTACTGTGCTCTTCCTTGCTTTAACCCTTGGCTTTATATGTTACTTTCCTTTTACCTTTTCAGGATGGCCACCAAGAAGGGTAAAGAGAAAGCTGCTCCCAAGCCACCGGCAATGAGAGGAACAAAAAGAGTACTAGCTGCAGAACCATCCTCAACAGCAGTCAAACCAACAACAAAGAGGGTCAAAGAGGATCATTAAGGTCAATGAAACAAAGAAAGCCTTTCCAGCAAGGGACACTGCGTGGTTTACTAACCGCTACTGTGAACAGATGTTCCCCATCTTAGCTGAGCGAAACTATAACAATGAGCACCTACTAATCCTTCCTACCCACATTGTTGAGTTTATAGAGCCCCGAATTGAGCGCAGACATTGGGAATTCTTACGGCAACAGCTACGGCAGGTTAACCTTTCATGGGCAGTTGAATTCTACTCCAATCTTCACATGCCAACCCTGCAGTCTGTCTATATCCGTCAGAAGCAAGTTCCCATAACTGAATTGGCCATTCAGTGAGCTTTAGATCTCCCCCTGCTCCAGAAGGATTGGACGCATTCCAAGAAGCCTCCTTTAAGTGCCAGATATACCAATTTGACTGGGACACCGTCCTCAGAGTTATCACACAACCTGGCAGCTAATGGATCTATGGATACCATTGATCCCGACCAAAGGGCATATTAGCTTCAGCACTCACCTTGGAGGCTCGAGTATGGGCACAGATAATGTCCCACTACGTCTTTCCGAGCACTCATGAGTCCTCCTTCACTGCAAACATGGCTGTTCTCCTCTGGTGTATCCTTACAGACCAGCCTCTCAACTTACCAAGACACATCCGGCATGCCACGGGACACGTACAGATTGCGGGTAACCTACCCTTCCCCGCTCTGGTTTCAGATCTAGTCTCGGAAGCTGGAGTCTCCTATAGAGCTGGGGACACTAAAGCCATGATTCCGCGGGATGATCAGTATGTCCCTAACGGGAAGTATATCAGACCTCCAGCAGCAACTACTAGCCGGCCTGCAAACCCGGCCGGAGATACTCCTCCTCCTTCCACATCACAAGCACCTTCAACAAATCAACTGCTCCTTCAGATACTTGAGAAGTTGGACCGGCTTGACCGGCAAGCAAAGCGAAGGGAGCGCCGTAACAAGCATCGATTTACATACCTCAAGGAGCTGATTGTTGGCAACCAACCACTTGAAGAAGACTCAGACACTCTGGACTCCACTTAATCTACCAGCACAGGGAGCCATGACAATCCCGACTGTGGAGATACTGCTACCAGCCCCCCTTTGTTCCTGACTGATGGCACCGAGGACGATGCAAAGCTTTAAGTGTGGGGAGGTCGGTCAGTACCTGACTTCCTGAGATAATTTCTTTTTCTTAACACCAATAGGTTATTTTTCTTTTGTTAGGATAGGATAGATTGCATAGTAATAGGTTTTTGCATGCATGTTCTATTTGGTTGAAAAATAATAAGTTTCTTTTTAAGACCCTGTTTTTTGAAATATTTCACTAATTTAAATAAAAAATTTTGTGTTAAAACTTGTTTGAAGATTGTAAATTAGAACATGGTTTAAAGCTAGAACACACAACCTGTGAGATTTGAGCTTAATTACATGGTAACATTATTTAACTAAAATATTTTATTCTTGTGTGTTTTCTTCTCTATGATTGTAATCTATATTTTGTTCTATTCTATATGTCCAATGTCTAATGTGTTTATATGCATGCATATGATTGAGGCCATTACTTATTTTTGCTCACTTACCCCAAATAGCCTACCCTTTCAATTACCTTTGTTAGCTACTTTGAGCCTTTTAATCCCCATTTGTTCTATATTTTACCACATCACTAGCCTTAAGCGGAAAAATAAATTAATTACCCCCAAATTGAATCTTTGGTTAGCTTAAGATAGAGATTGTGTATCAACTAAGTGTGGAAAAACTGTGGAAACTTGGGTTAATGAAAAGTGTACAGTGTTTAAATGATAAAATATTGGGAATTTGGGTACCTACTCATGTGAGACCAGAAAAAATTAAAAATCCATGTGCATTGATATGTTATGTTTACTTTTATATTTTTACTCAAAAAAAATCCAAAAATATTCAATAAATAAGTAAATAAATAAGGGGACAAAATTACCCCAATGCTAAGTTAAGTTAATGAAAAGATCAATGCATATGTGATAAAATTAAAAGAAAAGTTGGTACATGAGTATGTGATACAAAAATGCGAATTATGGGTAGCTAGACATGAATTAGAGTTATATAGAGTGTATGTATGTTAGGTGAAAGCTTAGGTTAATCAAGGATTCAATTTATAGCTCACTTACCCATACATATATCCTCACCCTTACCTTAGCCCTATTACAACCTTGAAAAGACCTCATGATGTTTGCATTGGTACATTAAATATTTGTTGATTGGTTAGGTGAAGAACAAAGTTTAGAAAGCATGACTAGGAAAGAGTAGAGTGATTACCCTATACACTTGAGTGACTAGAGTGCATATACACCATCAGTGAGGGTACAATGCTTGATTCTATGTTCCCTGCTTTCATGAGCCACCTTCTCACAAGTTTACTTGTCTTTTATTATATGATTTGAATTAGTGGAATTTGATTTATTTTGTTTTGGAGAACTTATTTACTTTTAACCAAGTAGACAAAAACATCTTAGCATATAGTTGCATTCATAGGTTACATTTCATGAGTCTTACTTTCCCTTATTTAGTCTTTTAATCTCCTTGAGCTAAGCATGAGGACATGCAAATGTTTAAGTGTGAGGATGTTGATAAACCACTATTTTATGGTTTATCTTGTACTCATTTGGGTGGTTTTTATCAAGTCCTTGCACACTTATTCATACAAATTGCATGATTTTACAATTCCTTCCTAGTTTTGTTCTATGGTTGAAAACTTGCTTCCTAAAGTCTTTAATTTGTGTATTTTAAATCCCCTTTTTACCATTCGATGCCGTGATCTGTGTGTTCAGTATTTTCAGGTTTTATAGGACAGGAATGGCTTGGAAGATGGAAAGGAAACATGCAAAAATAGAAGGAGCACAAGAAATAAAGGAGACAACCAGCGAGCATCGACGCGCACGCATGGCTCACGCGTGCGCATGATCTGGAGATTTTACAGTGACGCGTGCGCGTACTTGACGCGTACGCGTGGATTAGAGTTCTGCAAGATGACGCGTGCGCGTGCCTGATGCATACGCGTGACACGCGAAATTGATCAGCAACGCGTACACGTGACTGACGCGTACGCATGACATGCGCGATTTGCAGAATTAACAGAAAACACTGGGAACAATTTTAGGTCGAGTTTTGACCCAGTTTTTGGCCCAGAAACACAGACTAGAGCCAGGGAACATGCAGAGACTCAACACACATTCTCATTAGCGTAGTTTTAGGTTTTTAGATTGGGAATCTAGAGAGAACTCACTCTTCCTCTAGGTTTTCTACACATTCATAGTTTATTAGTTTTATGCTTTGCTTTGGATATTGAGAGAGTCATCACCTCCGTTGAAGTTACTATTCTAGTTTGTTTCCTTATTCCTTTACTCTTTTAGTTACTTATTAATCCTGTTCAGATAATTATGTTGCATTTTGAATTTATTAATACAGAGAATTACTTTTTCCTTTAATTGATTTTCAATCCCTATTTATTTAATTCATCATGTCTTCTTCTTATATTTCTATGAGCGTTATATTCATGTCAATGGAGTAGATTTCTAGCTTGACATGGGGGTTGATTAAAAGGAGACACTTGAGTTGAAATGCTTAAGTGATTAGTTAAATTGGAAGTTGTTGGCTAATTCTCTATTTACTAACGCTAGACCTTCCCAAGGGAGAGGACTAGGATTTGCGAATAAGAGTTAGCTCAATCACTTGACTTTCCTTTATTTAGTAAGGGTTAACTAAGTGAAAACAACAACCTCTTTATACTACACTTGAGAGAATTCCAACATGGATAGAACTTCCAATTAATCATTCCCCCAGTCAAGGCTTTTTATTTTGAATAATATAAATCCCATTTAATTTTCATTGCACTAAATTACAATTATTTATTTTCTGTCATTCAACTCTCAAAATTTCTCAAAAAACTTCTGATTAATAAAATAGCACCCTTTTGTCAACTCGTTGGGAGACGACCTGGGACTCATACTCCCAGTATTTTTATTCTAATTTTTGTGACAACCCTTCAAAATTGATAAGCGGATTCTAGTTGGTTAAGAACTATACTTGAAACATATTTCTATATTAATTTCTTAATCGGCCAGTTTCCGCCATCCATCACCAATCTTTCCAGAGTAAGGAGGAAGCTGTGCTGAGTGTAAAGGATTACAACATCTGGTGTGGAGTTGAGTATATGGTGATGGAGTCAGACCATCTCAAATACCACGGGAGATGGAAGGAGTTTGGAAAAGGGTGCACGTAGATGATTCGTATCACGCTGCGGCAAAGGAAGAGCACCTGAGAGGTTAGGAGGTACAACTGACCGCACACGTATTTGGCCACATCGATATCGAGCGACGATAAACAGCTTGATTATCATGTCATATTTGCGAGGATCTTTCCGTTGGTCAGAGCCAATGCGTCGGTTACGATTAAGGTGTTGCAGAAAGCAACAAAGGTAACCTATGGTTTCAGGCCTAGCTATACGAAGGTCTGGATGGTGAAGCTGAAGGCAGTAGCACAGATCTACAGTGACTGGGAGGAGTCTTATGGCAAGTTGTCCCGTGGGATCCTTGGGGTGACATCCACCATGGAGGGTACAATTGCTCTGCTGAAGACCTCTTCGGTTAGAGTGGGTGATTAGGTTGATGAATCAACTGTCTACTTTCATCGTCTTTTTGGACATTTCCTCCCTGTATTGAGGCTTTCCGACATTGTAAACCACTAGTCAGTATTGACAGTATGCACTTATACAGCAAGTATGGAGGGACTTTGTTGTTGGCTATTGCTCAAGATGTGGTTATGATTTTTTAACCGAGTATCGATATTTGGCTTTTTGTATGTATACCCCTACTACATTCTACATCCTAAATTCCAAAGTCTAATACTCAACTATAAGGGTTAAATTATAAATTCTAGTTCCTCTACACTACATACTATATTCTATTTAACAAATGCTAATGCTCATAAAAATAAAGCAAAGCTAATCTTGTCAACAATGGCACCGGCAATATGGGCAACGCCATTCAGTCGAAACAAGCTCTGTTCGTCTGCCATGATGTCCAACTGAAGGTCAGTGCTGAGAAACGCCGAATCCTCTCTTAAAGTACTCCTTCCTGTCTCTAGAATTTCCTCTCTCTATCCAAATTCAAAATCCATACCAAATGAGGAATCCACGGCTGCCTTCCACGGTTTTATGAACACTCTCAACGTAAACCGCTATTGCCTGTAACAGTTTATGCACATGCCAGTTTCCACCGAAACCGCTGCTACATGTAGCGGTTTCTTTTCAAAACACCAACTTACGTAAATTACGGCTATTAGTAGCGGTTTACGTACTCCTATAAATCGCTACTGCCAATAGCAGTTTCTATAAAAATATGAAAAATTGCATTTCGATATTGCCATTTCAAAAGTTATATTTGAGTAATATTTTTCTCCAAATGATTTATTTAAGTGAATTGTCTTTATTATGAACTATTTTATTAATTAACAATAACATAAATAAAAAATGGATTAATAGTCTCGTGCCTACAATCTTCGTATATATGAGCTATGTGTACAACACATTCTTGATTCACCATATATTCAGAACGAATCAATTTCACATGAATCCTAATTGCATGGGCAACTACATTTACATAGGTAAAGTAAATACTAATTTTGAACAAAAATAAATGCCTTTTCTTTCGTGTTAATTTGTACAAATTAAATCATTAAACATCATATACGTATACAAGTAAATATGAGTTTTGTACAAAAGTTAACATATTCTTCCTCCGTACTTTTACAAATTAGTAAAAATGATATGCATAGATAAATATATACGAATTTTAAATAAAGTATTTTAGTTCTTATGAATTAAAAGGTTACTTGAGCAAAATTATAGAAAATAAATTAGGGACAAAAAATTATTACGATCTTTCTATTACGAGTTTTTTATGTCTCAAGTTTGTTGTTCTCAATATTGGAGTCTTGGAAGAATGTACCTGTAAACATTTTAATGCTCAAGTTAACATAGACAGTAAAAAACACTAAATTAGAGATGATACTTAAGTGCATATCTTTATAATAGTACATATATCATAATATTATAAGTTCATCTCCTTTTGTGATTATGAGGTCATGTATCATCTCTTACGTTTTGTAGCTTTTAGGATATAAAAAGTGGCTCATTGTTTTTATAATGATTTTCATTACGTATTTTTTATTGTTATGAACTGTTCATGATTTTAACAGATATGGAAACATTTTTTTAAATAGCAATCCACAAGTTGGAGGTTCAGAATTGTGGAGGAGAGAAAACTTAAGGTTTGATTTGGGAGTTGGTGAATTCAAATTCATGTGATGCACAAATTGGACCTTTGGTATTTTGTGATCAAATTTTTTTTTTAAGTCTAGACCAAATCGGTAGGTCAGTTTTACAGTTTAAAAAAATAAAAAATCTGATTATCCAAATCAGTAGGTCAGTATTGTGGATTTAAAAAAAAATTAAATTTAGATATGCATATCTGAGGGTCCAATTTGCAGTGTAAAATTTTATCTCTTCTTCAGCTCACCTCCTGCTTCTTTTTCTCTTTCGTTTCACTTTGTTATATTTCAAATAGTGTGGAAGAGAGTGAGTGAGTGATCCTAGTTTAAAATGAATGGAGAATAGAACTATGCTGAAATTATATTATGATAGTTAGATCTTGTTACAAATACATGATGGAGTGAGATTTATGTACGACAATCTATGTGATGTTATTGTTCCTTTTACATTACTATTTGAAGAACTAAAAAATGTTATTTGAGAGAGGATAAATTCTCATTTATCAAAGACAGTATCGAGTATCTTGTATCGACATCATGTATCAGTATTTGGTAGGTTTGTTCATTTTCAAACGAAGTATGTCACCGACGATACGAGCATGCAAGAGATGTTTTCAATCTACTATAAACTTCGATCGCAAGTGTCGTTTATCGAATTGTACATTGACTTTGAACAATCTGAAGCCAAGAAGTGCAAAAGCAACTATGAGGTTATTGATCCAAATGAAGATGTTAAAGTTGATGACACCGTGGACGCAGATGTGGCAGAAGTTGCAAATGCATTAGCAAACCAACATTCGTTTGAAGAACCCTCTTTTATGCGTACGTTAAATCTGGAGGCTATGTATGCACCAAAATTTTTTGAATATCTAAATGCAAGTATGTAATTTAGAGTACTATATGGTAGTTTTATAAGATAAAAATAGTTAAGTTTAGTATAATATAGTATAATAATTGTTAAATTCTTTATGCAAATAGCGATGATTAATTACATTTGTAGAATAAAATAAAATGCTATTAGGTCTTTATTTAGTATAAAGACTATAATTTTGTATTTGTTTAATTTATTTTGTA
>NC_029787.2:49966606-49969604 GCF_000816755.2 Arachis ipaensis | reverse complement strand
ATATTTCTATATACTATATTATATTTGTAATATCCTAATTTTTTGAATCAAATCATTATTTAATATTTAATAACTAATTAATTAATTAGAATAGTAATGATTTAAGATTTGAATTTAAAATTTAAACAAACGAGAGTACTAGTGGTATGATGTATGGTATTGTTTGATACATCATAAATAGGGATGTTACAATAATAAACATAATCATAAATAAAACAAAGATAAAATAAGAACAATCATGATCACACTTTTCATTGCACTTTTCATTACTTTTTATCGTAGCTTTTATGGAAGGTATTGAGTTCAAACCAATATAAAAGGTGGGAGTCCCTTTCCCTTACCGAAGGTTCTTATCCCAAACGTTTTGGCGATCACCTTCCCTTACCGAAGGATCATCTCGATCGATCACATTCCCTTACCGAAGGATCATATCGATATCTTATCTTTGGGGGTCACCTTCCCTTACCGAAAGATCATTCCCTCAGTTCAATTTACAATCAAGGTTATTTAGACATACACAAAAAGGGAGTCATATCAACAAAGATATATATTATTATATAAAATTGATGGAATAGTCTCCTTTCCTTACCGAAGGTTCTTATCCCAAAGGTTTGCCGATCACCTTCCCTTACCGAAGGATCATCTCAATTATCTTGTCTTTGGGGGTCACCTTCCCTTACCGAAGGATCATTCCCTTAGTTCAATTTACAATCAAGGTTATTTAGACATACACAAGAAAAGAGTTATATCAACAAAGATATCTTATTATATAAAATTGATGGGAGTCTCCTTCCCTTACCGAAGGTTCCCAAAAGTTTGTCGATCACCTTCCCTTACCGAAGGATCATCTCGATTATCTTGTCTTTGGGGGTCACCTTCCCTTACCGAAGGATCATTCCCTCAGTTCTTTATGCACATAAGATTTTTATTATAATGCATAATGCGTATGAAGGGAAGAGATATTATATCATGACATGTAATGCTAACATCTATATATGACATAAAAATTAGCATAAAACCCCAACCTCGAGTAAAGTTCCGATAGGTGTTCTGATGCAAATAGATGCGATTTGTTAGTGAAGAGAGACTTGTTCCATAGCTAGACTTTGTGTATACTAGAATGTTTTGTATAGAAAAAGAGAATAGAATGAGAAAGGAAGGATCAAATAGCATGTGCAGATTATGTTAGGAGGCATTTAGGTGAAATCTTCAATCTGAATCGTCACTTTGTGAGCTCTATAACTTTTTCTACATTTGGAATTTGGAAATATCTATTAGAGATAAATTTATAGAGAATTGAATTATCTTTAAAAAAAATTTTAAACGAAGTCAATTGAATAACCACAGCTTGAGATATTTCCGAAATACTATTAGTATATCCGGCTGGCTGATAAGAGCGCGATTTTCTACTATGAACTTGTAACCGATTTATCTACCTAATTTAATTTGAATTTGATTTTATATTGAACTTAAGGAATAGAGCTAGTATTCTTATCTTTTCATATAACTAAATATCATTCAAATCTAATAAATGTAGAATTAATTATGACTATATTTTAAAAGGTTGTTTATTGTCGGTTAGAGATTTACTACCACTAGTACTCTCGTTTGTTTAAATTTTAAATTCAAATCTTAAATCATTACTATTCTAATTAATTAATTAGTTATTAAATATTAAATAATGATTTGATTCAAAAATATTCAAATTTTACATATTTGTATACACTTACATACATATGTACTTTTTAAGTTTATGTCATGGTGTTGTTGCTGCGGAGCCTCCTGTTATGATAGATGGTGAATTCATCGTAGAAATGGAATATAGTTCTTGGTATTCGTAGAGACATAGACTATCAGATGTATGAGTCGGAATTCCAAACATTTTATGTCAAATTTACACAGTATATATGACACAAATTGTGATTGGCTGATTAGGATTAGTATGATCCAGAAGAAATATTGTTGAGATAAAGAGATATAATGGTAGTCACATTTGTACTAGAGCCACTATTCTCATGACTATTCCAAGCTGAATTCCATCATAATTGTAAAAAAATCACGAAGCAGTGGCATAAATTTTCAATGAACCGCTGACCCAAACTTATCAGCAAACAAGATTGATCCAAACAATAATAATATATGACACTTCACATACTTCTCGATGGCAACTCGATCATTTTAGATGTAATCCATCTTTTAGATTTCTAATCCAAGTAATCTTGATATAACTTCCTCTATAATTACTAATCTTCAGTGCAATCCCAAATTGATGTAAGCATTTAGCTTCCATGGCCTTATGACTAGTCATAGTTATTCCTGTCACGGGAAGGTTATTTATTAAAATACCTAGAATTAGAGCCATATTTTTCAACGTAATGGTACACTCACCAATCGGAAGATGAAAGGTGTGAGTATCGAAATATCATCTTTATACTAGAGCTATTACCAAAGCTGACTGACCTTGGATCACTCCAATTTGAGATACGTAATAAAATTTGATGGCCCGCAAAATAGGCTTAACAATCGAATTGGATGCATCTTGTAGATTCATGTGGATAGGCCTCAAGATTAGTATACTCTACAAAATATGGACAAATAATAACTTAAGTTATCTCAATTAATTAATCATATATAACTATATAAGTTAAAACACTTATAACTAACATGAACATTATAAAAACTATTTCAACCACTATACTAAACTAATTTTTATATTAAACTAACTAGTATACTTAATAAAATTATCCACTAAATTAATTTTAACTTAATTATCATTATCAATAATTTTGTTGCATATACATACACCAAAGTAAAATAATTAATTATATTGCTACATATACCGTAGGTAATAATTAATTCTCTTAGCTTAGTTATTAACATTATAGCAATAAATACTTCTAATCTCTAACAAATAACATTAAATTTTTCTCAAAATTATAACCATTTATTTTCATTAGCATTTTAACTATATTATGAATCTTAATATTACTAAAAACTT
>NC_029787.2:49960572-49966540 GCF_000816755.2 Arachis ipaensis | reverse complement strand
TAAAATTTAAAATGCTATTTATTCTTTATTCTATTAGTATACTTAATAAATTAAAATAACAATTATAATTTATATTCTCATACAATCTAAAATAATTAATCAAATTGTTCACAAATTCCAAATTAAATTCTATTAATTAATTTGGTAACATTGCTTAATTAAATTGTTACGCACCAACACTAAATACAAAATAGCAAATATTCTACTATGTATTACTATCAATAAAATTAACCAATAAATTCAATACTAATTGCTATTATTTTTTAACAAATACAATTAATAAACCTATAAAATAAATTGAGTTAATATTCAATTTGGTCCCTAAATTTGCACACGAGACTCAATTTAGTTCCTGAAAATTTAATTGATTTTCTTTAATCTCCAAACTTTGCAAATGTGACTCACATTAGTTCCTAGAAAATTTTTTAGCATAAAAACGTTAATGAAGCATTGATGTGCACAACCAAATATCATATCGGAACTTGTAAAATGCCGCTGTTTTAATTTTGGCACTCAAATAGCTAAAAAACGGTGCCGAATCACTTGTTTTAGGAGTAAAAGTTTCAATAAATACCACTTACGATATTTTTTTGGGCTATTTGATTTCCAAAAAAAAAAAACAACGTTGTTTTACAGAGTCCAACGTGGCATTCGGCTTTCCATGTCGCGTTCCATTATGTTTGTGCCCTAGGGACTAAAATAAGTCACATTCGCAAATTTTGGGGACTAAATAGAGGCAATTGAAACTTCAAGGACTAAATTAAAGCTCGCGAATAAGTTGAGGGAGAAAATTGAGTATTATCTCTACTCACACCCTTGGGTTATTATTTTTAAGAGGAATGCCTAAAATGGTCCCTGAAATTCCCAACTCGCTTCAGATTAGTCCCTCACTTTTTAAAATGACCAAATAAGTCCCTCACTCTCAAAATCGTGAATCTCCGTTAGTCCAAAAGTTACTAGACATTTTAACGGCGCTGAGGTGTACAGTTAAGTGCCAAGTTGGCACTTAACTAACGCTGATGTGGACAGACAATGAATTCAACTCAAATTGGTGTTCCAAATTTGATTAAAATGCCCAAATTGATCCAATTTTTACTTATAAAACCCTGATCCCCAAATGTTCACCTTTGTTCTTCGTCTCTACTCCTCTCCTTCTCGCTGTTGTTCATCTTTGTTCTTCGTCTCCACTCTTCTCTTCCTTGTTGTTGTTCATCTTGTGAAGCTCTGAAAAGTTGCTCTTTTGGGTGAGGCATGATGGGCGGTGGTGATGAAAGTCAAGGAAGCTCAAGCAAGAACAACTCCAGTGGGAGAAACTACAGTAACCGGAAAATTCGAACCAGGGGTAAGAACAGTGTATTCTACAATTGTGGGTTGCATACGGTGATTAAGTACTTAGCGACGCCAGAGAATCCAGGAAGACCTTTTCATGGGTGTCCCAACTATCAGGTAAAATTCTCTATTTAATGGAATTGTTAAGTTGATACAGGTTTAAAAGGATGATTTGGTGATTGTTAGTTTAATGTTTCTTTTTACATTATTATAGTTTGGAGTTCACTATAATTTCTTTCGTTGGGCTGATGGATATGAAGAACAAGATGTGGTTCAGGTTGCATAAGAAATTTTTAATGAACTCAATTGGAGAATGAAATCTTTAAAGAGTAGTATTAGTACATTGAAGATGCTGATATTGTTGCTGTTGTGTATTGTAATAACTATTATGTTTGGTTTTGGTATTTGGTTGTTTTGGTTTTTAGTTAAAAAATAGCATAGTGTGAATGTGTCCATGATCATTATGTAATGATTTATGATTATAAATGACTGAAGTTAAGTTTCTTTCAACTTTGTATCTCATTAACCTAGATATTAACCTGAATGAAGGATAATATAATGACAAAATAAAGCTAATAAATACACATCTTTAACTAAATCAACTTGTAATATATCATTATAATTATAATAACCATGGCAATGGTGTTGTCTTAACAAAAGCACATAATAGTGTCAATTATGTAACAGCATAGTGCAAAATACAAAATATAAACTAGGCCAAAAGTTTATAGTTAGGGCCATACCACCATGAACAAACACTAACAAAATACAAGTTCATACTTAATCCATCACAACGCAAATTAAAAGCAACACCAAATTGTTTTGACTATCAGAAAATAACAACTAAAGTCTTCATGACATCATCAAGCTTTCTTTCTTGGTGCCTTAAATCCAGGTGTTGGAACAAACTTCAAAGCTTCCATCTTTTCAGATTTTCCTGCACTTGCTCCTTCCATTGTCTCCCTTGAAACTACATCAGCAACACCAACATTTGACTTTGAAAAACTGGCTGCATCAACAGATGGCCTAACAATTGAAAATTTGTTTTGCCTAGTTATCTTTCGCTTGGGCAACTGTCGATCATAACAACAGGAATTAACCACAATACTAATATTTACAACATTAATAGTAATAATTGATCATAATACTCAATAAAATTGTTTAAATTGTGGCTTGTAAATAATTTTAGTAACATAAATTACCTTAGCAGTACCTTGAGGAACAACACCTTGAGCAATAATATGTTGAGCAGTAGCAGTATCTTCTACAACAGTACCTTGTTGGGCACTACCTTCATCACCAACTTGATTATCAACTTGAGCATTTTGTGGGGTTTCTTCACCAGCTTCATCATCAGCTTGTTCTACAGCTGTTGCTGCCTCCTCTGCCTTTAGTTTTTTTTACAACTTTGCACCCCCTTGTAGTGTGACCAACATCGCCACAAGTTCCACAAGTGAACTTGCCATATTTCTTCGTTAATTTTGTAGACTTTCTCTCTTGATTGCCTCCAACAGAGGCCTCATGTACATCCTTCTTTCTTGCATAGAGCTTTGGTCTCCCACGTGGTTTTGGTCTTGCCGGGAGTAAACAGTGAGAGTACTCAGACTTGTCCTACATCTCTTCTCCTCTTACCGGGTTGATATGAAGCTCATATGTCTTATTGTAAGATCCCATTGTCAACCATGCAAGAACATAGTTCTCAGGTCGACTATTCCTACATGAAATAGCCGCGATGGCATGACGGCAAGGTAATCCTAAAAGGAAGGTTGAGCGGATAATCTATACGCTTTTTGGCATTGTTTTTAGTATATTTTAATTAGTTTTTATTATATTTTTATTAGTTTTTAAATAAAAATCACTCTTCTGGACTTTACTATGAGTTTGTGTGTTTTTCTGTGATTTTAGGTATTTTCTGGCTGAAATTGAGGGACCTGAGCAAAAATCTGATTCAGAGGCTGAAAAAGGACTGCAGATGCTGTTGGATTCTGACCTCCCTGCACTCAAAGTAGATTTTCTGGAGTTACAGATGCCCAATTGGTGCGCTCTCAATTGCGTTGAAAAGTAGACATCCTGGGCTTTCCAGCAATATATAATAGTCTATACTTTGCTCGAGATTTGATGGCCCAAACCGACGTTCCAAGTCAGCTCAAGAATTCTGGCGTTTAACTCCGAAACTGGCACAAAAGCTGGAGTTAAACGCCCAAACTGGCACAAAAGCTGGAGTTTAACTCCAAGAAAAGTCTCTACACATGGAAGCTTCAATGCTCAGCCCAAGCACACACCAAGTGGGCCCGGAAGAAGATTTCTGCATTAATTACTGATTTCTGTAACCCTAGGCTACTAGTTTTCTATAAATAGGACCTTTTGCTATTGTATTTTTCATCTTGGGACGTTTAGTCCTTAGACCTTTGAGACTGGCCATTCGGCCATGCTTACACTATTTGTTCTTATGTATTTTCAACGGTGGAGTTTCTACACACCATAGATTAAGGTGTGGAGCTCTGCTGTTCCTCATGAATTAATGCAATTACTACTGTTTTTCTATTCAATTCACGCCTACTTCTTCTCTAAGATATCACTTGTTCTTTAACTTGATGAATGTGATGATCTATGACACTCATCATCAGTCTAACCTATGAACGTGTGCCTGACAACCACCTCCGTTCTACCTTCGATTGAGTGTGTATCTCTTGGGTTTCTAATCTAAGATTGGAACCTTCGTGGTATAGGCTAGAATTATTGGTGGCTATTCCTGAGATCCGAAAAGTCTAAACCTTGTCTGTGGTATTCCGAGTAGGATCTGGAAAGAAATGACTGTGACGAGCTTCAAACTCGCGATTGTGGGGCGTGTGACAGACGCAAAAGGATCAATGGATCCTATTCCAACATGATCGAGAACCGACAGCTGATTAGCCGATGTGAGAGCACCAAGTCTTTGGCGCCATTGTTGATGATCACAATTTCGTGCACCAAGTTTTTGGCACCGTTGCCGGAGATTGTTCGAGTTTGTACAACTGACGGTTCATCTTGTTGCTTAGATTAGGTACTTTTCAGAATTTTTAAGAATGAATTCTAGAGTTTCAAGGTGATGTACAAAAAAAATTTAAAAATCATAAAAATAAAAAATATTTTATGTTTCTTGTTTGAGTCTAGTATTAATTTTTAAGTTTGGTGTCAATTGCATGTTTCTGTTCTTCTTTCATTTTTCAAATTCATGCATGTTCTTCATTACTCTTCAAGTTGTTCTTGATGATTTCATTGCTCTAATCTTTAAATTCTCTTGTTTTGTGTGTTTTGTTGTTTCTCATATGCATTCTCAATTTGTTAGTGTCTTTTATATGAAAATTTTTAAGTTTGGTGTCCTGCATGCATTGTTTATTTTATCTTAGTTGCATTCTTATTGTTTCTCATCATTAAAAATTCAAAAATATTTTCAAAATTGTGTCTTTTCAAGTCAATAATACAGAGAATTGAAGATTCAGAACATTCAGCAGAGGAATCAAACAGAAAAAGCTGGGCGTTCAAAACGCCCAGTGAAGAAGGAAAACTGGCGTTTAAACGCCAGCCAGGGTACCTGGCTGGGCGTTTAACGCCCAAAAAGGTAGAGATTTGGGCATTAAATGCCAAAATGGGCACCATTCTAGGCGTTTAACGCCAGGATGACACTAGAGGGAAGATTTTGTTTTTAATTCACATTTTTTCAAGTTTTCATATTTTTTCAAAATCAAATCTTTTTCAAATCATATCTTTTCAATCATATCTCTTTCAAAATCAATTTCTTTCCATTTTATATTTATTTTTACTATTTTCAAAAATCCTTGCTTCAATTCAAGATTTACTTCAAAAATTTTCAAGTTGTTACTTGCCTATTAAGAAAGGATCAAATTTTAAATTTTAGAATCATATCTTCTAATTTCTTGTTAGTCAAGTAATCAACTTTAGTTTTAAAACTTTCTTTTTCTAAATTGATTTTCAATCATATCTTTTCAATCACATCTTTTTCAAAATTAATTTTTTTCAATCAAATTTTTTTCTAATTTCAAAATCTTTTTTCAAAAATCACTTTATTTCTTTCCTAATCTTAGTTTTCGAAAATCTCAATCAAATTTTCAAATTTCTTTTTTAAAATCTTTTAATTAATTTTCGAAAATTCTTCCCCTCTTTTCACATCCTTCTATTTAAGGGACTAAGACTCCTCCTCAAGGTACAATTCGAACTCCCTCCTTCTTTATATGTTCGAATTCTCTTCTCCACCTCCTCCTTCTATTCTTCTTTTTCTCTGACACCTCAAGGAATCTCTATACTGTGACATAGAGGATTCCCTACTTTCTTGTTTTCTTCTCTTTCATATGAGCAGGAACAAAGATAAAGGCATACTTGTTCAAGCTGATCCTGAACCTGAAAGGACCTTGAAGAGAAAGCTAAGAGAAGATAAAGAACAATTCTCTTTAGAGGGCCTAACAGAACTCTTCAAAGAAGAAGAAACCATGGCAGCTGAAAACAACAACAATGCCAACAATGCAAGGAAGGTGCTTGGTGACTTTACTGCACCTACTCCTGATTTCTATAGGAGAAGCATCTCTATCCCTGCCATTGGAGCAAACAACTTTGAGCTTAAGCCTCAATTAGTTTCTCTAAT